>NC_080690.1:69093188-69393188 GCF_030445035.2 Dasypus novemcinctus | reverse complement strand
GTCATTTTCCAGTTGCATCATCAGTTGGTACTTGGTAGTGATCCCTCGGTGCCAGGGAGGCTCATCCCCAGGTGTCATGTCTCATGCTGGGGGGAAGGCATTGCATTTACATACTGAGTTTGGCTTTGAGACTGGCCACATTTGAGTAACATGAAGGCTGTCAGGAGGAAATTCCCAGGCACAGTGCTGCTCTAGGCCTTGTTCTTATTTCAGGCATATAGGCTCACAAGCATAGTCATTAGTATCATGATCTCACTGTTGGACCCTCATTCCTTCCTGGTCCTTACCGTTGCACCTGGCAGACTGCCGCTGCTCCCCTAGGGGCCATGACAGAGCACCCCCGGCCAGGAACCCAGTACCCCCCCAGCTTTAGTTTATAATTGTTGCCACTATGAGTATATCCAAACATTACCATGCACCCTGGACATATGCCCTGTATAGCTCCCTGTCAGCCCTATATCACCTGTCAATAGTGTCCTATACCAGTATACCTCTGCCACCACTGCCGAACCACTCTGTGATCCAAAACCTCCCGAAAATTGAAGCCCAATATAATGTCAGGATCCCTTACTAGCAAAATGGGATAAGGCGATGGGTTTAAAGGTCAGATACAGAATACGTGTTGACTTGGAAAAATTCTACATCTTATCTTTTTCGTTTTCTTTTTTTTTTCAGGGTCTTATTTATATCCATTGGAGAATGCAGATTTGTTTTCTTTTGTTTCAGCTGTCTGTGAACTGGGATTCCAATGTCAGTTCAGTTTTCAAATCCCATATAATACTATTTGGGTGTATCCTGTGTGTATGCTCATACAAATGGGATGGAAGTCTACCTGTTAACTCAGGTCTCAAATTCTTTGTATGCTAATTAGGAACAGATTGGAGTTAAGCACCGGAGATCATAAACAACTCTATGGGGTAGTATTCTGGAGCTCTTCTCTCCACATTATTTTGTGACCTTCTATATCCTAACTAGAAGGAGAATCAAACATTTAAAGTTGAAAGTAAAACTTTACAATTTTTCAAAAAACAGGAAAACATGTTAATTGTTAAAAAGAAGAGAGAAGAACAAATTATTTGAGTTAGATTGGTGAATTTAAGCATATAAATTAAAAATAGAAACCAGGTAAAAAGAAAACACAAACCAGAAAATGGAAATAGCAAATGATATTTACAGCATAGAACAAATTATTTAACGTCATTACAAAAATTTAAATGGGCAAAAGTCATAAGAAAAATTTTGTAGATCATGAGCCACAATGGACAATAAATAAATTTTTAAAATTTCAATTCATTGTTGCATCAAACCATAAAGAGTGATCATTTTACATTCATCAAATTGTTAAATGTTAAAGTCTCCAGTACCTAATATTGGTAAGCATGTGGAGAACCAAAAATATTTAACTACTGCTTTTAGTAATATAAATGTCTACTTTGGAAAATAATTTGAAGTCATCTAGTAAAACAAGATGACCACATACATTTAAAAATTCCACACCATTTTATATACATTAGAAAAAAATTAAATAACTGTGTTCCAAGATACACACAGAGCTCTGTTGATTATGGCACTCTGCCCCATGTAAAATAAATAGAAATAACCAGATATTTACCAATTAAAATTGAAAAATGAAAAAAATACTGTGTATTCACAAAATTCATTACAACAGAGTAGGGAAAATGAATTAACTATAGCTACAAATGTCAACTTCGACATTTCCAAAAAATATATTTGACAGGAAGAGCCCAATTTTGATAAGTTTAAGAGAATATATTGCCATCTATATGAAGTCTATGCAAACATTATATATATACATATTTATATACACACACACATGTTAAATCTGTAAGGAAAAGCAAAATGAAACTTTCGGGAATGATTACCTCTGGTGGAAAGGGAGGAGCATGGTAACTTACAGAAACACACATGGGAGCTATTGACAATATTCTGTTAATTAAGCAGCACTGTATATGAATATATGCTTTTTATTATTTTATCTCTTATATGTTATGTATGAAATATTTAACAGTAAACTTTTTGGAGCAATTAAATGTTTGTATTGTGGCGTGCAAGTTTGAAAAGAAAACAGAATTTATAGCAAACCATGTATATTACACTCCTGTGTAATACTTGTAACGGTTGGGTTACAATAAAACCCAAAGAACTTTATTTTGCTTGAATTTTATGGAAATTGGAGCACACTGTAAAAGAAAGAAGCACAACAGGCTCAGGTGGGAAAGAGAATGTGTTCTCTGAGGTTCTCCTCTGTGGTCAAATTATATCTAATCCTCTGGTAATTTCAATTAGCTTTAGGAAAATTAACACCTGATCACTTCTGTAGAACCTGAAGTATTTATTACATAGTTCAACTTGGGAAAAGTACATCCTCAGATTATGACTTTGCACTTTTAATTAATGAATCTGTCACATTTACCAAAAGAATCACTTTGCATCTTTCAAAATGATCCACTGTAAACAGTCATTGAGACAGCAGGTGGCATGACATCACTGTCCACTGGGAGAAGTCCCAACATCTCGTACCTGATATATCATCATTGCCCCTCAGAGCCAGCCTCTTTGAGATGCCTCCCTGTGTGAAAGCCGGCTGTCTTTAGTAAGTATTCTGCGGTACCCAGCCTTGAGAATGAGAGCTAGGTACAAAGGGACTTTTTTCAATATTCCCATTCCTCATTTTGTATTCCTTACACTTAAAGATTTTTTTTTCAGATTTACCCTGCCATTAATTTTCTGTTATGATACACATGTAATTGTCTTTTTTTTGTTTCTTATCATGACTCTTTCTCTTTTATTCCTTTACTCAGTCCTTTTCTCTGTGTTGCTTAAACTTTCCTCAGCTTTTATTTATCTTACTCTTTAAATTCTCTTACTACTATCTAAATTCTTTCATGGTCTCTAATCAATTTAATTTATTTTAAAAGTGTATCATACTTCCTTAATTGTATTTTGGCTTTTTTTTCTGTATTATTAAAAATTATGTGGAAATTCCATATAATTCCATGTATTGCCATATATTCCCATCTTTCATATTTTATTTCATGTTCTCTTTTTTTTTAAGAAAATATGTATTTATTTCTCTCCCCTACTCCCATCTGCTGTTTCCTTCCCTGTGTGTTCTTCTGTGTCTGCTTGATTTCTTTTTAGGTGGCACTGGGAAATGATCCTGGGATGTTCCGGAGTAGGAGAGAGGGGCTCAATCTCTTGTGCTACCTCAGTCCCGAGGTCAGCTGTGTCTCTTATTGTCTCGTCTCTGTGTCTCTTTGTGCTGTGTCATCTGGCTGTGCCAGCTCTCCTCTCAGGCAGCTTGCTGTGTGGGCCAGCACTGTGTGGGCCAGCTCTCTGCTTGGGCCAGCTTGCCACCTGGGCCAGCTTCCCTTCACCAGGAGACGCCAGGAATCAAACCCTGGACCTCCTAATGGTAGACGGGAGCCCAATCACTAGAGCCACATCTGCCTCCCCATGTTCTTTTTTGTTCTCTATAAATATTTATTTCCATTTGTTATAATTTTCCTCTCTGTTTCGGTTCATTACAACCTTTTCTACTCTAGAGTTATACACACTTTTGTTCATCCCAGCACTACTCAATTTTTATAGGTAACACTATTTCAATTTATTGGGCTTGTTTTTTCATTTAAACTGCTTGAATCATATTTAAATGAATATATAACCTCATTTCTTCTTAGAGATTATATACATTTTTATCATTTATTGATTCCTAGTTTCTCCGTATTTTTATGCTATTTGAAGATATTCTTTACAATACATTTTAAAAATTATATATACTGATATGTGGGAATTCAGATACTTTTTATACTGACTGATTTCAGCAGTCTTGAAAAACCCTGGTTATAATTCTGATGAGTTAGCCTGTGGTTGCATAGATTCCCTTTTGAAAAATGATATACTCTTTCAGTGATAAAATATAATGTTATATATTTGCCTTTCTTTCTTAACTATAGAGCCCAGGGGGTCCAAAATCATGAGGAATAGAAGTGGTGATAGCAGATATTTTTCTCTTATTTCTAATCTCAGAAGACAAACTTTTAATATTTAACTTTTAATGTTTTATTTTATTTATTTATTTTTATTTATTTTATTTCTTTTTAATGTGATATTTACTGTTGACATTTTTAGATGTTTTTATCAGGATAATTTATTCCATGTTTTTATTAATTTTGCTAAGAATTTTATCTTAAATTTATGTTGAATTGCATCAAGTGTTTTTATGCATCTCTTGTGGTAATCATAAAATTTGCTCTTTTAATCTATTAGCATGGTTAATCATACAGATGAAATTTCTAATGTCAAATTTATCATCTTTGAGATAATCCTGTTAGTCGACTATTTGATTCTGTTTATATATTGTGGAATTAATTTTACAATTATTTTATATAGATTTTTTTCCATCTATGTTCATGAAATTGTCTTGTAATTTTCCTTTTTATACTATCCTTGCTAAATTTTGTTACTAAGATTATACTAACTTTATAATATGTGAAACCCTGTAATGTTCCCACTTTTTCTATCCTTAGGAAGTATTTGTAGATATTATTTATATCTAGTATTTTGGCATACTTTAGTAATGAAGCATTCTTAGGAATTTCTCAGGGAATGATTTTTTTTGGCATAGGATTCAATTTTGTTATCTTTATTATCATTGAAATAAACCCCTTTATATGCAAAATTCCATTCTCTTTAAGTTTGCTTTTTCTGACTTTCTGTTATTCTACTATTTGTTTAGGTGTTATAAATTAAGTCTTCTAGGAACTTTACCACCTCTTCTAAAGTTCCAAATTTATTGACCTAGTTAGTAGTGATAATATATTTGTTTTTAATGCCTTCTCTTTTGCTATCCCTTTAAACATTTTAATCCTGATTTTACAGGTGTCTTTTTTTTGGGAGAGTTTTGTTAATTTTATTATTCTTTTCCAAGAAGTGACGTTTTGTTTCCCTTTCCACACTAAGATTGTTGTCTATTAATATTTGCTCTTACCTTTATTAATTTCATTTATTTCTTTTTGAGAATTTATTTTATTATTCATTGTCTAATGTCACCGCTTTCTTCTATGGTTCTTACCTAGTCTTTGCAATTAGCCTACAGAATGGAATCTCCATAATGGGTTTCCATAATAGAGTTTTCTTTCACTAAGTGAGTACCTGTAGTTGGAACAAAGTGAGATATGAATTATTTATTTATTTTTTAGAAAGATTTATTTATTTATTTATTTATTTATTTATTTATTTATTTATCTCCCCTTCCCCCTCCCCACGTCAGTTGTCTGTTCTCTGTGTCTATTTGCTGTGCCTTCTTCTTTGTCTGCTTCTGTTGTTGTCAGCGGCACGGGAATCTGTGTTTCTTTCGGTTGCGTCATCTTATTGTGTCAGCTCTCCGTGTGGGTGGTGCCGTTCTTGGGCAGGCTGCACTTTTTTTCGCCCTGGGTGGCTCTCCTTATGGGCCGCACTCCTTGCGTGTGGGGCTCCCCTACGCAGGGGACAACATCCCTGCGTGGCAGGGCACTCATTGAGCGCATCAGCAGTGCGCATGGGCCAGCTCCACTTGGGTCAAGGAGGCCTGGGGTTTGAACCGCGGACCTCCCATGTGGTAGACGGACGCCCCAACCACTGGGCCAAGTCTGCTTCCCTGAATTATTTTCTCTTATTTAAATATTTGTCCTTGATTTATATCTTACTATAATTGTGCTCAGACAATTTCCTCTATATGAACTAAATTTTGCAGATCCTCCAGTGTTTGCTGAATGGCTGCATTTACTAAGTGTCTCAACAGTGCTTGAGAAGAGTGAAGATTTTTCAGTCACTGTGTGCATTGTTGATCTACGGCAGGTAGGTAGAGTTCATGAATTGTCTTGCTCATATTTTCTACATCCCTATTGATATTTTGCCTGTTTTGTTAATTGCTAAAAGACTGGATAAAATCTCCCACCCATAGTGATGGAGTTTCCTATATCTTTATATCATTCTATCTTTACTTCATATATATTGATGTCATGTTGATTTGCGAACACAAATTTAAAATTTTTATTATTATGAAATGACCCTCTTTACATCCAGTAATGCTATTTCCTTAAAGTTTCTCTGGTTGCATATTAATGAAGGTGTACCAGCTTTCTGTTGGTTAGATTTTACAGGTTGTCATCTTCCATTCTTTCATTTTCAAACTCTCTGTACCTTTTTTTGGATATGTCTCTTATAAACCACATGTAAATGGTTTTGAAATCTAGTTTGTCTGATAATAGTACAGCAACTCCAGCTTCCTTTTGATTAGCATTTGCATGGTGTATCTTTTTCCACCCCATTTCTTCCAACCTGTTTGTGCCTTAGTGGGATCCTAGTACATAGCACATATTTGGGACATGATACTTCTCAGTTTTGCCATCTCTGCTCTGTTTATTGCCATTAAATGTCCTCAAAACTATATTAGAGAAGTTGTAAGCATATAGGAAAATCATGTGGAAAGTACAGAGTTCTCATCCACCCTCCCTCTCAACACACAACATTCCTTATTATTAACATTTTGCGTTAGTGTGGTACCTTTGTTAGAACTGAGGAAACACTATTATAATAATTATATTATTACTTATAATCCGTAGTTACATTAGGATTAATCTCTGTCTTTTTATTAGAGTATTTAGTCCATTTTCATTTATTGTAAGTATTGATATGCTTGGATTTAGGTCTGAAATTTAGCAATTTGTTTTCAGATTATGCCTTCTGTTTTTTGTTCCTCTGTTTCACCTCTCCTAGCTTCTTTTGCATTAACTATTTTTTTGTTATTTTAGTTCAATTCTCTATTGAACTTTTCACTGTATCTTTTTACATTATTTTTCAGTGGATGCTCTAGGGATCATAATATTCATCCTTAATGTTTCACTATCTATTTAGAGTTAGTGTTGAATTACTTCAGGAAACTATTCTTCAAATTGTCACCATTATCCAAGATTCTCACTATTTTTCCCCTAGAATCACCAATTAATTCTTTTAAAGGGCCAGATCTTTCATGAATTACTTCAACTACTGAACTATTTTCTCCATCTTTTCTTTGGCTTCCTTGTGCTGAATTGCCTTTATCAACCCGTTCTTTCTAATGTGGATTTTATGTGTCTCTCAGAATCCCCTAGATTAGTATTAACCAAAAACGACTTCCCTGAAATTGAGAAGAGAGAAACAAAGCCCTTGTTATTGTTTTAAAGGGGTCATGACAATTAGAACTAATAGCAAACAGAGTCATGGGAACTTCATAGGCTTCCAGATGTCCAGCTCATCTTCCTGATAGCTGGGCCCTAGAAAGAAGTGTCGAAGCCAACTGGCAAGTATGAGCTGTAGCTTCACAGAGGGGGTAACTTCCTCTGACCTCCCTGTGAGCTTCCCCTTTACAACACCACTACAGTGGCTAGACTCACAGCGATGCCTGTGTTTTCCATCAATTCTTCCTGCCCACCTGCCAGTGTTTTAGGCTCTCCTGGTTATTGGTTTTATTTGATCCTCCAACTCCTCTTTTCCAGTCTCTCCTACATTTCAGTAAGTTTAAACTCTGAAAGTACTTCCCTTAGTTTAATAAAAAAAAAGTTAGTCAGTCTGGTTTCCTGATTGATACAACCTTTAGTATCAAAAGTGGTTCCAGGGTATCAGAAACTTCAGAAAGGAAATGAGGTTTTTCCCCCTCTCATCTGACTACATTTTAAAACATTAAAACCACATCGTCAATGGAAAATGAATACTGGTTACCTGCCCCATGTGGTGGCATGACATTGAGTTAAATTACCACCTGTAGTTATTTGGAGTCAAATATCCATGGAGGGCAAGGCTTTGTGCAACCACATACCAGCTTCCATAGAAAGTTGCGGTGGAAATAGAAAAGATAAAATGGTGGAATATACTAGTTGCTTCTAAGTGCACTGGAAAACTTGAAGGAAAAAAAATGATGGATTCAGAGGATGTCAATGATGTCTTAAAATGAGCCCTTATATCCTAGAGTCACAGAGTTGAGGTTTCTGAAAATGAAATTCAGAATTTGCTCCCAAGAGTGGCTGAGCAATAATAACATGAAATACATTCCTGTCTCACTGTTTTACTAATTTTAAAGGTAGCGCTTTGACTAGAAAAGATTGGGACACTGAAATTGTGGTAGGGATATCTGGAAAGATCTTGAACTCCCAAGTTTTGTGACAAATTTCAACATACAAATGGTCCTTCCTCACCTTTTCTTAGTATCATATCCTCTTTTTGCTTGAAAAAAACTTAATAACCTCTCCTTGTCCAGGAAAGGTAAACATTTTTAGACCCATTTTCACAATTCTCATTAATTTCAAACCTTTACCCACACTCAAATCCTAGCAGGCCTTGGTATGTCGGATAAAAGGTTAACTGAGATCAGGTACCATGTACGGCAAAAGAATCGCAAGAATTTACCCTTCTATATAAACAGAAATCTGAGGAATGTGGGATCTAATGGCAGGAATGTCATGGGATGGCATCAAATTCATTGGTAGGGATGCCGTTAACTAGACATTCTGAAATTGTCATCTTAGCTCAAGCAGCTGGGTCCATCTACCGTATTCTTGTTAGCATGTTTGAATCTTTGATTCAGAATTAGTCTGAATTATGGGAACGGGCATAACTCAGTGGTTGAGCAACTAGTCCCCATGTCCGAGGTCCAGGATTCAATTCCTGGTACCTCCTTAAAAAAAATGGTCTGAATTAAATAAATTTATGTTGTCAGAAATTATTTGGTACATGTGGGGGAAGTTATACAAAGGCCAAGGAAGATAGGAAAAATGGAGTGGGTTTTCATTACAACTCAGTAACCTACCTCCCCATGTACCCCAGGAGATCCAAGATGATGTCCCCTTCAGCAAGGATTGAGGAAATCCTGGGATGAAAGTGTATCCTACCTTCAAAATTTCTGTAGAGACTGTTTTCTGCAGGCTAGGCATGACATTTAGTAACATCATCATTAAAATGAGCTCCCCGATTTCCGTGAGGAAGATGGGATCCTGTAGTGGCAGAAGTCAAAGTGGTGACATTCAACTGTCAGAGACAAGGAAGAGGTGTTTTACTCCAATGGGCAATAGGTCCAAAGACTGAGAATGGCTTGATGTACAGAGATCTTTGGCATAGCTAAGTGATCACGGGGTCCAGGGCAGTGAATTAAATGGGAAGACAACAAAAGCCTTTTTAGGTGGGAGTGGGGCCTGTGGGTGGCTTGGGTTGGATGGGCAGGGGCGCCAGGCTCCGTGGGCTGCTCGGGCTGGTGCTGGTTCCTGTAAAAATTACATTCACGATCCATAACAGTCAAATTCACCAAGCCATCACATTACACCCCAACATAAACCCACCCTAACAGTACTGACTTCACTGCTCTATGCTTAGGGGCGATAGCTGAACTCCATCCTGGCACATAGAGCTCCACTGAGAAATTGTCCTCATGAACAAATAGGGTAATCCCGAGATTTAGAAAGAAGCTCTGTAGCTGGAACGCCTCCTTCTTTTGGGAGGTTTCAGCCCCAGGAAGAGATTTTGGAATGGGAATTTCTTACTGTAAAATATTTGTATTTGGCTGCTGATCGTCAGTCCCCTCAAAGAAGGATGGACTCTGCCCAGAGAGAAACTTTGGATGATGTTGTCATACAGGTTATAGAAATGATCAATGCCAAGGCCAAGGACAGAGGTCACCTGCTTGGTTTTAAGGAGATTCACCATGTCCATCCTTGCGTTAATTCCATGCATGGGTCTGAACAATCCTGGACCTGCTGCTCCTCCTTAAAGAGCACAGAGGCAAGAAGATGATGGGTCCATGCATAAGTGTTACCATAAGCACTGTGATTTCTAGTAGACAGGCCTTCCCGACCCGGCCATGAAGGACAAATGCATTTCTTAGTGAAAAGTTGATTTATTGCGAGTGCACAAGCAAAGAACTAGGGGAATAATCCCAAAACCAGTTCAAAGTGAAAATGGGAGCTAGGGTTTTTATAGGAAAAAAGAAAAAGAAAAGGGGTATTGAGAAGAAAAACAAATAAAAGCCAAAACCAAAAAGACAAAACCAAAACAAACAAAAAACCGAGTGAGGCCAAGGGTCCTGTGAGGAGAATATGAGCAGTTTCTCAGTCCTGTTTTGTCTCACGTACATCAAACTTGTAGTCGATTTCAGCAGCTAAAAAATTCAGTTTAGATATAGTGGTGCAGGTGCAAAGCTTTCATGGCCCCTTTCTCAGGCAGCCGCTTAAGGATATCAAGCCTTTTGTCCCTGAGAAAAGTTACAGAGGCAGGCATGTCTATAGCACGTCTTCAGCAAGATCCATTGTGGAGCACAAAGTACAGGCCAACAAAATTAACCAATAATCTGGATCCCTATCCCTTCTCTTGAATTCCCTGAAGAAGCTGGTTTCATTTCAGCTCCTCAGTCCAAAAAAAGAATACAAAAACCCAAAGATGAAAAGATAAACATATTGATTCCTGTGTCTGGATGTTTTGATATGTTTGTGAGATTCATGGGAAACTTTGCAAGGCATATCTTATCCCAAATCAGAATGTCAAGCTTGTTCTGCTTTTCAATTCTGATTCCAGCCCTGACAAGTCCAAAATGTTTGAACTAATGAGAGATTATCCCAAACATTATCCTACAGCTGATATGCAGATTTTGCCTGTGTCTGGAGAATTTTCCAGAGCCCTGGCCCTTGAAGTAGGATCCTCTCAGTTTAGTAATGAATCCTTACTCTTCTTCTATGACACTGACCTCGCATTTACTATAGAATTCCTTCAGGGATGCTGTGCAAATATGATTCTAGGCCAGCAAATGTATTTTCTAGTCATCGTTAGCTAGGACAATCCAAAGATTGTTTATAGATGGAAAGATCCCAGAGACAACCATTTTGCATTTATTCAGAAAACTGGCTTCTGGAGAAACTCTGGGTTGGCATCACTTGCATTTATGAGGGAGATCTTGTCCCAGGAGGCCGCTTCGATGTTTCCTCCCCAGGCTGGGGGCTTGAGGATGTGGACCTTTTCAACAAAGTGGTTCAGGCAGTTTTAAGACATCCAGAAGTCAAGAAGTCGGAGAAGTCCACATCCATGATCTTGTCTTCTGAGACCCCAATCTTGACCCCAAGGAGTACAAAATGTGTGTGGGGTCCACACAGCAATTGGCTGAAATGTGACTAGAGAAAAACAATCAAGTGAAGTAGAAGCAGCATTAGTAATGACTCAGTGAGGACAGCCTAATGTGCAGCCTGCTGGAAAAAATATTTATATCATCTATTTTTAAAAGGTTCTTGAAGTCCATACAAGGATATACTTTACATGTGATTTTCTTACAAAAGACTCTTTTAAGATTGAGGTTTTGGAGCAAAAATGTGATCAGTGTTTGCCTTTGAACACATCTTTGCTGAACGTTATGCACCAGAAATGCTAACCAGTCCTATGATGGAAAATGTTGGATGCTCCTACAAAGTGTTATAACAGAACACTGCCATGCTTGCAAATTTTCCATTGTGCCTGTTAACATTGCATAGATTCTATCTTTTATCTTTTCTACAGCAGTTTTTGTTTTTGTTGTTGTTTGTTTTGTTTTAAGGTACTGGGGCCCAGGGATTAAACCCCAGACCTGGTATGTGTGAAGCTGATGTTCAACTCCTGAACTACCTCAGCTCCCCCAGCTTAGCTTCCTCGTCTGTGTGCTTCTTGTTTGTTTCTTTGCCCCTAGGAGGCACCGGGACATCCTGTGGGGGAAGCGAGTGCCCAACAGCTTGAGTTACATATACTCCCCTACAACAGTTTTTATTCAAAACAAAACAAAGCAAAACAAAAAACAAATCTATTTTTTGTTCAGTTGTAAAGTAAGGAGATGTGATCATGATTGTAGTGTCATCTTAGGAGAGCTTTCCAAAATTGATTGTTTCCCCCAAACTGTGCTTCCTGTGGCTCTGTAATAAATATATATTAAAGTGAGGGGAGTGAAGAAAATGAGTGCAGCTCTTTTGTTGTACAGAGTAACTGTCACTGGTTTGGTCTAAATGGACCCAGCAATAAATTTCCAAAAGGATTTGTTAATTCCTTTCTTCCTGACCCTTCTCTTTAAAGTGTAAAATATTACTATTTAGAATGGAAAGAAAAATTACTGTAATCTAATGCATACAGCTTAAAGAGAAAAGAGAAAATACTGATGAAATCATTGGGGTTGTCAAAAGATGTTTCTACAATCCAAGGTCCACAGAGAAAAGGTGGCATTGGAGTGGGAAAAGTGGCCATGGTGGCTGATGGGAATGGGGAATGGCAGGAAGAGATGAGATGTGGAGGCGTTTTTGGGACTTGGAATTGCCCTGTATGGTGCTTCAGGGGTGATCACCAGACATTGTAAATCCTCCCAGGGCCCACTGGATGGAATGTGGGAGAGTATGGGCTATGATGTGGACCATTGACCATGAGGTGCAGAGATGCCCAGAGATGTACTTACCAAATGCAATGGATGTGTCATGATGAAGGGAGTGAGGGTTGCTGGGGGGGGGGAGGAGTGGTGGGGTTGAATGGGACCTCATATTTTTTTAATGTAATATTTCTACAAAATGAATAAAATTAAAAAAAAAGTTTATTAAAAAGTTGTAAAATTAAAAAAAAATCAACCAAAAAAAAAAAAAAAGATGTTTCTAACTGCAGGTACTGCTCCAGCTGTGGTTTCTTTACTAAAATAAACACAGCCTCTGGAAACTGGTATGCAGTTATTGATTTTGTGAATTCCTTGTTTCCCCTATACCTCTTAGTAAACACTACCAGAAGCAGTCTGATTTCTCTTGGGAGGAATAACAGTATACCTTCTCTGTTCTGCATAAGGGAAATACTAATTCTCCATCTTTTTGTCATCTCTTTTCCCCACTCCCGATTTCCCCCAATAACTAACATAAGGTCTATTAATAGTTTTGAGTCCTAGATCACTGGAAATTAATTTACATGATACCAAATGTTATAGGAGGAACAAATATCATACAAATACAGTCATGTAAGGATGTCCTTTTATATCCTCTTTGGGGAGAGGTTTTCAATGTTTTCAGCTCTTTGAGGAATAATTGCACCATGTTACATGGAAGCATGACTTTGTTATTATCTTTACTTGGAAGTTAAAGGGGTATATATAGATGTCAAATTGACAAAGGGGTGGACTCTGCTTGATTTCAAGTTGTCAGCTTGGGCTTATCTGTTGTCTAAGATTCAGAACTGCACTTCACAGAATACCCTTCCGTGTAAAATTCTGGGTTGGGTTGGCAAAAAGAGGACCCTCATGAACTTGGGAAGGTAAGAATGAAGCAGAGGCCACTAATCTTGTCATATTAGGGCATTCAGAGTCAAGGACAGACACAGAAGTTCACAGCAGGCCCCAGATTCCAGATTGTCTGCTTCCAAATGGCCCCAAGCCAACTACCAAGCACAATGTAGTATCCTAAGATTTGGCAGCTTTCACAGTATCTCCACAAGCTACCTTGTCACAAACCAATCTCAGTGACCAGACATCCATGGCTACTTGGATTTCCCTACCAGATCCTCCCTACACTCCTATTCTACTTCTCCAGAGTATTGTGGTTAGTGGCTTGCTCTATTCCTTTGACTCAACTCACCTTTCCTAGACCTTGACTTTCTTAGCCCCTCCCACATTGATGTAAACTTAAATTCCTCTACTGAATGTCTTATTCCAAAAAGGGTTTTGTAGTTTTATTTTCCTGATTGATAACAAATGAAGTGTTGTTCTAGTTATTTAAAATTCCCTACATGCATATCCTATATCTGGACAACTGTTGGCATGCCTTTATTGCTGCCTTAATCATCGTTTTAAATTATTTGCGTGTATTTCTACTCCTGATGTTTTATTGAATGTCAAACATTGGGTATTTTAACTAAAAGGTTTCGGATGATATTATCTTCCATTGCAGGGTGCTTACCTTTTCCTCTGGAGTCTTGTAGAGTGGGTGCCGATAACCATTTATCCAATCAGGTACTGTACAGAGAGGAGCCTGAGTTAATTTCAGATGAGAGTCTAGGAAGTTATTCAGGGGTTCTCTCCTGGCACAAAGAAGTCTGAACAACATAAAGACCTATGGGAATTTGGGGAATTGAGATGGGTGATAAAGTTACTGACAAAGAGAAGGTGTGTGGACTGAGGGGAGAAATGAAGAAAGAAGTCTGATTAACATTAAGGAATGAGTAAAGGTCAATCTTAGTGAATTGGACAGAAAGATAATGTTAAAAAAATCTTCAGTGGTGAAGCTGAAAACTGTCATGCCTCAAACTAAACATAAGATGTATTTTCAAGAATGAGTGTATGGTCAACAATTGTCAGCCATATTGAGTATCCCAATTTCAAAGAAATCAGTAATAAAACCTAAATTATAAAGTTGATGGAAAAACAAATAAGATAATGGAGGACAAGTATCTCCCATGTCATATGTGTTCAATAAATACTTTGGTCTCTCCTCCCTCTCTGCTAGATAATGAGAATATCACTAGTGTGGTAAGGACAAATGTCAGAGTAGAGAATTTGAAGGAAAAGAACACAGGTAAGTTTAGAATACTTTCGTGGACACTTTCAGCATAAAAACAAGACACATGGAACTCACTAGAGGCCTGTGAAGTAAAGAAGGATTATGAACTAAAAAACAACACCTGGGTGAGTAGAAGAATGAGTTTGAGAGAGAATAATGTAGTAAACAACTAAAAAACGCAGTAAATATAGATGAGGTAATAACCTTATGAATTTGAATGTCAGCCTTAATGAATGTCATACTCATTCCTACCCTAACTACAGTGTGCAGCTACTAATTCTGTTGACATAACAAACATACAAACAAAATGCTACAGCAGAATGTGGGTTTTAGATATGGTGTCGTCGGCAAGATACATGTATGACTTGGTCTATCTGTTTCTCAACCTTCGTATGGTTACTATTTTGAGCCAGAAAATTCCTTGTGATGGGAGTAGTCCCGTGCATTGCAGTATATTTAGCAGTATCCCTGTCTTCTACTTACCAGATGCCGGCAGCACCCCCACCCAGCTGTGAGAACCCAAAATGTCTCCAAACACTGTCGATTCTCCCAGGAGAAAAGGGCACAAAATGGCTGCCAACTGAAAACTTCAGTATTAGTTAAACATTAAAAGTGATGACTATTTCCTTAGAAGAATTGTTTAATGTACTCAAAATCTTATAAAGATGTTCAAGTACGCATGCTAATAATCTCTGTTCCTTAGAAAAGTCAGAATTTTAAACCTAAAGATTTAGAGGTAAAATGCAACCTAAAACTGTGAAAACTTGTTTTTCATTTAGGCCAAATGAAGGGTGTTAGCATTTACATTCCAACTTCTTCATAAAACCTAATCTGCTTTCTAGGATTTGTGAGAATTCACTGAATCCATCCTCTGGAACTGCCTCATCTTGGCCTGAAATACAGATTGTAACATTTGAACACTTTGAATTAATTTCTTCCACAGTCTGAATTATTTTTAAAGTTTACATCTTAATCTATTTATGTTTTATGTGAGGTCTGATTGGGCTAATTAAATCATATAAAACACCATGAAGAGCATTTTTTCAAGTGACATGATTTGGGGGATTTTCCTTATAGCTCAGTTTTGTATTGGGTTCATGGGGAATTTACTGCTCTTCGTGTTATATATGTACACCTTCTTAGTTCAGCCTCACCTAAAGAAGCCCATTGATGCGATTCTAATACACTTGACTTTGGTAAATGTCATGACCATCATGTTCAGAATCATTCCAGGTATAATGGCATCATTTGGAGTAAGACAATTTATGAACAATATTGGTTGTAAAACAGTATTGTACATTTACAGAGTTACCCGGGGTCTTTCTATCTGTAATACCTCTCTCCTGAGTGCATGTCAAGCCATCATTATCAGTCCCAGTAATTCTAAATGGGTACAGCTTAAATCTGAAATTCCCAGGCTCATTTTTCCCTTTTTCCTTTTCTTCTGGATCATCAACATGCTGATATATATCCGGGTTATCATAAGTGTAGGAGTCAATAACAACGTAACTGCTGTTCCAGCTGGGTTTCATGATGTATACTGTAAAACTGTGGAGTCTGACCCCCTCCATTCAGCGGCATTTGCAAGCGCTATGGTGATTCGAGATATCCTGTTTGTGGTCCTCATGGTCTCGACCAGTATCTACATGGTGAATCTCCTCCAAAGACACCACAGGAGAGCCTGGCATATTCACAGCACCAGCCTCTCTTCTCAGTTATCTCCTGAAATCAAAGCTACACAGAACATCCTTTACCTGGTGGTTTGCTTTGTTTTCTTTTATTGCTCAAATTGTTGCCTTAGCATTTATATGACCTATGGACCTGAGAAATACCTGAGATTGGAGAGAATTACTGGAATCATTTCATCATGCTACCCAATGCTCTGCCCTTTTGTGCTGTTGAAAAATAATAAAATTCTTTCCAGGCTTACTTCTTTCCTTTCAAAGAAGAGAATTACTTTTCATAAAGGAAGATTCAATGGATGTTTCTGACTTGCCACACCTTCTTCTCCAATAGAAGCGTCACTATAAAGATTTATACAAGGGGGAAAATGTCATAAAATTAGAAAGTGCCTAGACCATTCAATGGGGAAAAGAATAGTCGCCTCAATAAATTGTACTGGAATTACTCTTCTGGGATATCTGCCTGCAAAAGAATGGAGACGAAACCCAACCTCTCATCATATAAAAAATTAAATGAAAATGGATCAATGGCATAAATATAAGAGCTAATAATATAAAGGCCTTCCAAGAAAACAGGGAAATAACTTCAGGAACTTGTAGTCAACAATGGATTTTCACTTTTTATGCCATAAACAAAAGCAACAAAATTTTTAAAAAGTTGATAAAATGGACTTCATCCAAATTTAAAAGTTTTTGCATCTGAGGACATTATGAAGAAAGTGAAAATCGAACCTATAGAATGAGGGAAAATATTTGGAAACCATGTACTTGATAAGGGCTTAATATCTAGAATAAAGAACTCCTACATCTCAAAAACAAAATGGCAATCCACCCAAGTAAAAATAGGGCCAAGGATTTGAATGCATATTTCTCCAAAGAAGATATTCCAATGACCAACAAATAAGTGAAAAGATGCTCAACATCATTAACCATTAGAGAAATACAGATCAAAACAACAAAAATCCAAAGAAATATAAATATAGTGGAATACAAGAAATATGGTTAAATATCGCAAAAGTAGCAAATAAAGGAGAAACAGGAATAAAACCCAGAGGAAATAAACAGAAAAGAAATAAAATGTGTGGTTTACATACTCATGTATAAATAATTACATTAAATGCAAATAGTTTAAACATACCCTTTAATTAAAAGAGATAGTGAGAATGGGTAAAAGAAAAATGACCCAACTATATATGATATCCTAGAAACCCATTTCAAATATAAGTAGGTGAAAAATAAAAGAATGAAAAAAGATATACCATGTTAACATGAATCAAAAGCCAGCTGGGGAGAGTTGAACTGACAGGAACTGTCTGAATCAACTACTTTGAATTCTGGAGTCTAGTGGAACACTATGGAGGAAGAGATATGGTAAGTTGCAGTGAATTTCACCCTCCACTCAGCAGCTATCATTCCTCATCTCCCAGGTACAGGCCTGGGGACTGCAGCCCAGGCTCCTGAGCATCTTGTGGGTGCCAGGATGGGTAGTCTATAAGGACCCACTTCCCTAAAATTCTGGGGTGTATGGTCTGATCTCTGATGACTTCTTTGAGTCAGCTACTTCAGATCACTGGTGGGCTGGCTCTGAAGGTGCAAATTTTCCCAACTCCTGTCAGGCAAAAGCAACAGAGGAATCTTAAAGAGGCACTCTCTAATTTTTTCTCCACTTGTCACTTTCAGTTTCCTGTTTGGGGCAAAAGTAGTTTGGAAAAGTTAAGAATTGTTGCTCCAGTCCCCAACAAAAGCAGCAGCAACAACAGATAATCCCAGAGGAATGGGAGAACTAGATTTTCTGAGTTACAACAGTATAATACTCAGAACGTCCAGTTCTCAACAAAAAAATTACAAAGAACATAAGGAAGCAGGAAAGTATAACCCATTCACTGGGATAAAAAGAATTTACCTGAAAACATCCTTGAGGAAATTTATACATTGGAACTATTAGTAAAAGACTTCAATGGGAGCAAATGTAGCTCAGTGATTGAGCATCTGCTTCCCATGAAAAGGTTCTGGCTTCAATACTCTGTATTCCTGAAGAAAAAAAAAAAAAAAAGACTTTATATCAACTGTCTTAAATATGTTCAATGCAATAAAGGAAACTATATACAAACAACTAAAGGAATTTGGGAAAATATTGACTGAACATAATTAAGAGATGGAAATGATATAAAAGAGCCAAACAGAAATTATGGAACTGCAAAGTGCAGTACTTGAAATGAAAACTCACTAGAGAGATTTAACAGTAGATTTGAACAGGAAGAAGAAAGGATCGGCAACCTTGAAGACAAGATAATTGAAATTATCCAGTGTGAGGTGCAGAAAGGAAAAATGAAGAAAATTGAACAGTGGCAGAGGAACATGTAAGATGCCATCAAGCATACCGACATACACATAAGAACAAAAGAGAGAGAGAGAAAGGGCAGGAAAGAGAATTTGAAGAAACAGTAGCAAAAAACATCCAAAATTTGATGAAATATATGAATATACACATGCAGAATGTGCAACAAACTCTAATCAGGACAGACTCTAAGATGTACACACCAAGATACATTATAGTGAATTTGTCAAAGTCTAAAGACAAAGAGAGGAATTCAAAAGCAAAAGAAGGACTTCTTAAATATTAATATAAGTGATCCCCAGTAAGACTGATAGCAGATTTCTCATCAGAAATCCTGGAGGCTAGAAGACAGTGGGACAACATATTTAAAGTTCTTAAAAAATAAAATCTGTCAACTGATAATTCTATATCTGGTAAAATCATTTCTCAAATAAAGAAGAAATTGAGAAATGTACAGATAAACACAAGTTTAAAGATTACCAGAAGACCTGCCCTACAAGAAATTCTAAAGAGAGTAATTCATGCTGAAATAAAAGAACAATAGACAGTAACTCAAAGCCACATGAAGAAATAAAAACACTGGTAAAGATCACTACATAGAGAAGATGGGTGTTCAAAAACTATCTGTGCTGATACATGGTATAGCATGGATGAATCTTGAAGACATCATGCTAATTAAAATAAGCCATACAGAGAAGGATAAATATTCTTTGATTTCTCTTATATTAAATACTTAGAATAAGCAAATGAATAGATACAGAAAGTAGATTAGCATTTATCAGGGCTGGGGTAAGGGAGAATAGGAGTTATTGTTTAATGGATTTGAGTTTCTGTTTTGGACGATGAGCATGTTCTTGAAGTAGTGGTGAAAGTACAGAACATTGTCAATGTACTTAAATGTCAGAGATGTACATTCAAAAATGGTTAAAATGATATTATGTCCATGTACTTTTACCACTATTAATTATTAGGGAATAGATAGCTGACAAGACTATAAATAGGCAGGGTCAAGTGGTAGAATGCAACTGCCAAATTCTGCTTATTTTGGGGAGATACTTAGCTAGGAAAGCCTCTCTCAGATTTTGTTGGATTCTGTTCATTTTCCTCTTCCTGGTTCTAGGAAGCCCATTTATCCACTTTGTATCTCCATGTTTCATTGAGGTGTTCAAGAAAATTTGAACCATCAATTTCTCAAACCAGTCTATATACTAGGGGGAAATTTTTTCTGCCATGTTTGCATTTTCTTCCTTCCTGTACTCTACCACATTAAATGTACTTAGAGTATTCAATAATTCTAGCAACAGCTAAAATGTTAAAGGTATTGTGTATGAAAAAAACACAAAATATTAATACTTGTGATACCAAAACAGTCCTGAATAGGGAACTTGTTTTAAGAGTTCCTGACTTTAATTGTGAGAAGGTATGATTCAAACCATGTTTACTGAAACTCTTTTCCACATGTAATGGTTTGAAGCTGTGTGGACCCCAGAAAAGTATGTTGTTAAAGGTAATCTATTCTGGTTAATGTAAATCTATTGTAAGTAGGACTTTTGATTAGGTTACTTTAATTCGGATGTGGCCCAGGGTGGGTCTTAATCCTCTCCCTGGAGTCCTTCATGAGAGAATGTAATTTAGAGGGAGAAGAAAAAGCCATGGAAGAAGCTGAAAGTAATGAAATCTGGAAGAGAAGGGGAGACCAGCAGACAACACGATGTGCCTTGCCATGTGACAGAAGAATCCAGGATCACCAGCAGCCAGTCTTCAGGAAGAAAGCATCAAAGATGATGCCTTAATTTGGACATTTTTCTCACCCTTGAAACTGTAGGCTTGTTAATTAATAAATTCCCATTATTAAAAGCCAGCCCATTTTATGATGTCTCCCTGAGCAGCTCTAGCAAACTAGAATATGCATGAATAAGGAGAATTTTCTTCTCACGCCCTGTCCACCATAAACTCATCCTGCCTTGCCTTCCTCCTCCCTCCATTCTCTAAGAAATGTGTCAATGAATGATACACATCAGGCTTATATAAAATTTAGAAGAAATATTATTACTCTCTTTGGATATCATTGAAGTTAAAGCATTAGGGATGCTACTACATAAAGGGGGATAATTATCTTCAAAGATTCAGAGATATGGAAAATAAATTAATGTAAATCAAACTTTTTAGCATCTAGTACATCTAAAAATAGAAGAAGCTGCTTCTGGTAGTAGTCATTCCCCATACTTGATGATGAATTACTGTTCAGTCAGATGTGGTGAAAGAGATTCAAACAACAGAGTGTGAGAAATGTAGGCTATTTCTGAAACAGCTTTATTTTTTCTATTCTGTAGGTTATTTTCCAACCATAAGAAATTACTTCACATTTCACAAGAAAGAAATATGGTAAATAAAGCTAAGAGGGAGATCCAGAATAGATGTAAAGAGGGAAAATGTCCATTCATTGAAGCGATTTTCTCTTTGCAAAAATAATAAATGCTTATTATCAGCAGTATAGAAAAAATCAGCCAAGTGAAAAACCTGTCATTATCATATTGTTATGATGTATCTATAGCAAGTAGTTCCTGTTACCACTTGTTTTTTTTTAATCCAACATTTTTTGGCTTAAAATAATTTATTATTCTGTCCCATGATTCTGTGGACCAGGGGTTGAGGAAGCCCTCAGCTGGTCCATCCAGGCTGGGACGGGGAGCGGCGCCTGGTTACTTCTCTCCTTGTGCTCTCCAGCGACACCACCTGGGGAGGAGGGGCTCTAACAGCGAGTGGTGTTGAAAGTTCTGACTCTGAACTCAGTCTCCAGTGGTTCCCCAGCAGGCTGCACAGACAATGTGGTGGGAAAAGGGGCTTGTTATCATCCAAGGGGGATGAAAAATCCCTTGGTCGCCTCTAATTTTACACTTCATCACAGCCAAGGAATGGTGGAAATTTAAGCATTCCCCTCAACGTTTGTAGGTGGGGGTGAGGATATTATGTTAAATTTATTATTGTCTAGCATTTTCTATCTTGTAAGAATGCCATTTTTCTTGTGTTTTGGTTAGAAAGTAAACTTTTGGGGAGAATTTTTGTTTTGTTTGTGCTATTTGGGGTTTCTGGTTTGCCAAATTCTCCAGTATATGGTCTGGCATATGTGAGAGTCCATAGCTAGTCTACCTGTTCTCCTCCTTTGAGTTTCTTCTTACGCTGGTTTTATATATAATGTCTAGAGTTTTTAGCCACAATAGTTGGAAGAATAAGGAGAAGTATGTCTACACCATCCTCCCAGAATCAGAAACCTATGTAATAATATTTGAAGGCTGGTAATGTTAAGTCTTCCACCTGTGTTCTTTTTTCAAAGTTATTTTGGCTATTCTGGGGTCTTGATATTGCATTTAAATCTAAGAATCTGATTATCAACATCTCCCAGCAAAGTCCACTGGGGTTTTGATTAGGATTGCTTTGAATATACAGATCCATTTGGAAAAAATTGACATCTTAACAATAACAAGTATTCTGGTTCATGAATGTGGTTTCTCTCCCTATTTAGATCTTTAATTTCTCACAACAATGTTTTACAGTTTTCTCTGTATAGTTTTCACACATCTTATGTTGGATTTATTTCTATTTTATATATTTGAAGTTATTGTAAATGGTATAGATTTTTAATGCCTGCTTTTAATTGCTCTTTACTAGTATATAATACAGAATTGAATTTTTAGATTAATTTAATTTTATTTTATTAGTTTCTCCCCCACCTCATTGTTTGTGCTTGCTTGTGGGCTTGCTATTTTGAGCTTGCTACTTTGAGTTAGCAACCCACGAGGACCGGGCGGGCTTCCACGGCTCGGCGGTGAGCCCCTAGGCCAGTGCGTAGGCCTAGGTTCTCCAGGTGTGGGGGACGCGCGGTAAAAACCATGGAGACAGCCTGTGAGAGTGAGCTAGTCCACTTTATTGCGGAAATACACTTGATTATATAGGGTCGGGTTAAGGGAGGGGTAGGAGCTGGGGCGGATTAACTACGGGGCGGTAGTGGATAGGCGGAGCCGTGCAGGCAGCTATGAGGTAAGCGGTGACTAAGGAAGGGGGCAGATTATGAGTTGGCTAAGTGGGCGGGACTGGCGGGAAGGATAGCAACGGCTGGAAAAGGGAGATAACAAAGGCTAGGAGGAGGGGTGAAGGGAGGCAGCAACACTCGCTGTCCACTCTCTGTTCATCTTCTTTTTTTAGGAGGCACCAGGAACTGATCCCAGTATCTCCCATGTGGAAGGGAGGCACCCAATCAATTAAGCCACCTCTGTTCCCTGCTTGATGTATCTTTCATTGTGTTTCCTCACTTTCATCTCTTCACTTCATCATCTTGTTGCACCAGCCCATTGTGCAGCTCGTTGTCTTCCTCGTCATCTTTAGGAGGTACTGGGAACCAAACTCAGGACCTCCCTTGTGGTAGGCAGGTGCCCAACTACTTGAGGCACATCTACTTCCCTATTGAATTAATTTTATATGTTAATGTTGGAACTCACTTAATTTTAGTTACTTTTTTTATCAAAGGATTTCCTTTATTCATTACACACAGAATGTTTTATATATTTTGAAACCTTGTGTCTTTCAAAATGTCACTCTGTAAGTAAATTATTTTTCCTGTTATTTCATTGAATAACTTCACCAGAAAAATATTTATCTGTTTTTACCCCAGATTCTCCTTCTCATGGAAAGTCTTTTCCTTCCAATTACCTGTTTTAGGTGTTATTCCTACTCTGAGTTTTTCTCATATCACCAGGGCTAGAGCTCTGATACAACCTTTTGCAGCCTACAGACATAGCATTCCTCCAAGTATAATACAATCATATTGTTCGAGGAGAAATTGTAAATAAAAGCATTTATATATTGATTACATTGACATAGTAGTATACTCCTGTGTGGATACTTTCACTTGTTTGAAAGTTAGAGTTATGGCTGAAGACACTTCCGTTGTCATAACATTTTTAGAGTGAATTTCCTCATGTCATCTAAGGGCAAAATATTAACAAAATGCTTTCCTCTGTACATGATAAACATACGGTTTCCTCTATTTTCATCCAAGGTTAGAACAATTAGTGAAATGTTTCCCACATATCTGGTATTCACATTGCTTCCTCCAATGTGAGTTTTCTCCTGTTGTCTAAGTGTTGAAGGAAAATGGAAAGGTTTCCCATATAGCTGACATTCATATGATTTTTCTACAGTGCGCATTTTCCCATGTTTATCAGGTTGGAAGACTGGCTGAAGTCTTTCCCACATAGATGGCAGCCATATGGTTTCTCTCCAGTGTGAATTCCCTCATTGTTGTCTAAGGACACAAGTTTTTCTGAAGGCATTCTCACATTGATGATAGTCACATTATTGACTTGTAGTGTGATTTTACTTATGTTCATTACATGATGACTGGTCGCTGTGGAATTTTGAAAATTGTTGATATTGAGTTTTTCTCCCATGTGAGCTGGCACTACTGAGTCAATGTAGAGCTGTGATTGAAACATTCTCCCAAATAAATCATCCATTAAAATGGATTCTCTCCAGTGTGAGAAAGTGATTGACAGTGGATTATTGATATTCTCTGCATGACATTTCTGAATATTTTTCTCTGGGTTGCACCAGCATAGCCCATTCTTCCAGGGTGAAATTTATAGCTAATCAGCGGTTATAGTATCAATGTATTATCAATTGTCTTGGCCGTCAATTGTCTTCCTCTGGTTTGTTACTCCTAGACAGCTCAAGCATTAAGCAGGCAATGATTTCAGTGGAATTCATGTTTTTTCTTTCTCATAATTCCTGAATTTTAGTTTTCTTTTGGCTGAATATTGTTGAAAACCTTTCTAATGATACAATGTTAGATTATGTCTTTCCTGCAATTATAGCATGTGGTTATCATTTCTTGTTTTTTAAGGCTTACTTTCCCTGTGTGGATGCAGCCTGAGTAGTGTCAGGGCCATGAGTGTCTCTTCCATGGGTCCCGCAGTAATGAAGCCTTTGTTCTCCTTGTCACCAGTTACTTTTTAAAATAGATTCCATAGGATTTTTTTTTATTTTGTCTTTTTTTAAAAAAGATACATAGATTATGCAAAATGTTACAATAAAAAATATAACGTTTCCATATACACCACTCCCCAAATACCCCACTCCTCCCACAGGACTTCTTTCATTAGTGTGGTACATTTGTTGCATTTGATGAGTATGTTTTGGAGCATTGCTACACAGTTTTAGTTTTATACTCCCTCCCACTCCATTCAGTGGGTGATGGCAAGATACATAATATCCTGCATCTGTCCCTGCAATATCATTCAGGACAACGCCAAGTCCCCAAAAGACACCCTTATCACACTTCTTTTTCCCTCTCCCTGCGTTCAGCAAGTCCTGTGCCCACTGTCTTCACATCAATGATATAATTCCTTCCATTGCTAGAGTCACAATAATTCCATAGTAGAATACCAGTAAGACCATTCTAATCCATATTTTATTCCTCCATCCTGAGGACCCTGGGATGGTGATGTCTACCCCCTCTCTAAATCGAGAGTGGTTTAGATCCCACACGGCTGATGGATGGGATTCTCTTGCTTGCAGTTGTAGACTCTCTCGGTTCCCTGGTGTAGGGTTGACCATCCTCATCTCCCTGTTAGCAGACCTGGGTAAGTCCAAGGAACTGGAGAGTAGGGAGAGTAGGTTTCCATAGGATTTTTTACATAGACAATCATGGTGTCTCCAAATAGAGTGTTTTTTCTTCTTTTCCAATGTGTATAATAATTTATTTACTTTTCTTTCTGTTTCACTGACTATAACCTCCAGCTCCTTTTTGAGTAGAATTGGTGGGTGCAGGTATCCTTATTTTATTCCTGATCTTGGGGGTAAAGCATTCAGTATTCACCATTAATTACTCTTTTAGCTAAAGGTTTTCCATAGATAATTTTATTAAATTTAGAAAATTTCCTTCTATTCCCAGCGTCTGAGAGTTTTTATCAGAAATGTTGTTGAACTTTTCCCAGTCCTTTTCTTCATCTATTGAGATGCGATGTGATTTTTATTCTGTTATTCTAATATGAGTCACTGTGACAGATGTTGTATTCCCATATCTATTTTTGACCTTTGTTCTGAGAAGCAGTTCATTTATATGTAAATAATTTGACCCTTCCAGTTTTTTATTTTAAGCTTTTGTTAGGAGGAACCAGAACGACATTTAATTTAAGACTCATTTCCCTCCAATTCTAAGAATTTGAACCAATGCCCTACACATTATGAGCTTTTCCAGTGTGGCTTGGTGGGAGAAGGCACTTTTCCCAAGCCCATGTAAATTCTTGCATTGTTTCCTCTCGAATCCTTTCAGGTGCTTCTGCTTCCAGCCTCACAATGATGTGCTAATCAGTACTTGGCTGAATATTTGTGGGCACCCTTCACAGAGTGCTGGCATTCTCTCCTCACAGTCCTCTCCTCTCCAATATTCTACCAAAGAATTCTGCCCCATTGTTCGACTTGGACACAGTTCTGTCTCTGCAACTCAAGAGGACTGCCAGAGTCTGCCTGGGTCACCCTCCCTTTCGTGTGGCCTGGAAACTCTCTCCAGGAAGTAACTGAGGGCAAACCTGGGGATCACTTTGTATCTCTCAGGCATCACTGTCTTTCATTACCTCATGTCCAATCTCTTTAAAACTTGTTTCTTGTACTTTATTTAGTATTTGTGGTTGTTTTAGACAAGAGGGTAAATTTAGTCCCTACTATTCTATCTTGGTGGAAGTAGAAGTCCCAATTTTTTCTTGGTTGCATTTTATGTCTCTCCTTCCCAGTTTTGTACACAATAAATAGGTGTCTGCTAGGTTACATGTCTGTCCTCAGGAGAGCCTGTGCTATGGATCCAGCCCTGCTATTGGTCTCAATGGTTTAGCCATGTCCAGTGAAAATGGGTTGGATTCTCTCTCCACGTTCAAATTTGGGACAGGGGTACCCAAGACCACCTTCAAGTTCAATTAAATATTAGAAGGACTCCCAGAATACAGCAAAGTCATCATTCTCATGGTTACAGTTTGTTACGCTTATTACAGTAAAAAGATACAGATGAAAATCAGCAAAGGGAAGAGGTACGTCAGGGAGGGTCCAGGAGAGACCAGGTGTGGAGCTTCCAATTGTCCACTCCCAATGGAGTCGTGCAGACAGTCGTATCTCTAGACATAATAGACATGTAATCTCTTTATTTTGTTAAGCCTTTAAAGAGTTCTTTGATCCATGGAAATCATGGACATGAAGAAAATACCATTCACAGCAGAGATGGGAATGGCCAAGGCTATGCAGTTACTACATGCAGTGGTCTAGCCCCTGCTGCTTTTATTCTTTCTTTTGGTTGAGATGTAACAAATGTTCATTAAAGCATATTCCTACATCAATAGCAGGATTCAGGTTTACATATATCATGCAACCACCATAACCAGACCAAGAATAGAAAATCTCGAGAAATTCAGGAGACTCTCTTTTGAATCCTCTCACCTAATAGCTCACCAAAAGAAGCTGCTATTCTGACCTCTGTTAGCACAGATGAATTTGCCTGCTTTTTAAAAAAGATTTATTTTTTATTTCTCTTCCCTTCTCCCTCCCCCCATTGTCTGCGCTCTGTGTCCATTAGCTGCGGGTTCTTCTGTGTCTGCTTGCATTCTTGTCAGCAGCACCAGGAATCTGTGTCTCTTTTTGTTGCATCATCTTCCTGCCTCAGCTCTCCATGTGTGCGGTGCCAGTCCTGGGTCGGCTGTGCTTTTTACTGCAGCTCTCCTTGCAGGGTGCACTCCTTGTGCGTGGGTCCCCTATGCGGGGGACACCAAGCATGGCCTCAGCACTGCATGTGGACCAGCTCACCCCAAGGGTTAGGAGGCCCTGAGATTGAACCCTGGACCTCTTATATGGGAGACAGATGCTCTATCAGCTGAGCTAAATCTGCTTTCCTTGCCTACATTTGACATTTGCACAAATGGAAGAGTACAATGTGGTACAAACTCATTTGCACCTGGCTTTTTCCACTCAGTATTATGCCTGTGAGATTCTGCTATGTCTCACAGCATTAATTGGTTCTTTTTCACTGTTCTGTACTATTACAGCCAATGAAGCCATTGCAATGTGTTCATGGATTTTACAGGTGATAGGCATTCAGGCTGTTTCTAGTTTGGGGATACTACGAATACTACAATAGATCATTTATAGAGTTTTTCAATTCTTCTCATGAAGAATCATTTTTTTTTAAACAAGTATCGGGGATTGAACCTGAAAACTGGTACATGTGAAGTAGGTGCCAACCACTGAGCTCCACCTTCTCCACCTCACAGAAATTCTTATTTGTGAAAAAATGACTATTTAAATTCTTTTTTTCCACCAAACTGTATACCTCCAATTTGTTTTCCTGTCCTTACTGCCCATATATTGGTCCTCTTTGGTTCTCTTTATTCCTTTCTGTAGTTTCCTGGTTTTGGCTGATATTATTTCATTTCTACCTGTTCAATTCCCTTTATTCTTTTTAGTAGTGCAAGGTTGCTGGCAATGGTTTCTAGGAACTTTTATTTCTTTGGAATGCTTTATTCTGTTTTCATTTTTCTTCTTAGTTTTTACTTTGGCAAACATATATGTTTAACAGAAAAATTGTCATCCCAATCATTTTAAATCATCTAATCCAGTGGACTGCATACTGAGATGAAGCTGGGAGCTTTCTTCTAAATTTGTGCCTGTCTATACTCACTCTCCCAGCAATCCATAGGAATTTTGGAGTAATCTTGTATCTTATGTGTCACTCCTGTGCTCAATAACCAATCAGGGCTTCCTATACATTCATGAAGGTTTACGCAGTTATTCTCAAACTATCCTATGCCCCTTTCCAATCACATATAGCATAGCCGGCCAGATGAAAATATGCAACCCTGATAAAAAACAGAGCAGGATATTCCTCATTATGCATATAATGGTCTTTTGGACAGCACTGATTCTTTGAAAAGTGAAATCTTAATCAAATGTTATCCTCAAAGTGGACATTTCCAGGCCTCCATAGCTGCACTGTTTTCTTTCCTCTTAATTTTTTTCCAACTGCTTAACCTATTACTCTCTGCACAAAATTACTCACCCGACATAAAAGGTGAAGTTCAATTCCAAATTGCCTAATCTTTCAATATGACGGAGGTATATTCTAAGTGGTCCATTTTCACTTATCTTTTTTTCATTGTTGGCCACTGTAGCTGTTTGATAGAATTGATGAACTCCAAAAAGAAATATTAGATTATGCTTGTAATCTGATCTGTACCTGAGCATGATTGAGTTATGATTACGGCGTTGCATTCCCACCCCTTGGTGCATGAGGACTCACAGATAAAGCCATGGTGAAGAACAGGGTTGGGATTTCTGATGTTAGAATTTGATGCTGAAGACCCAGGAAGTCAGCACCCAGAGGAAAGAGAAGCCAGCACCAGGAAGGAAGGAACCTTGACCCCAGAGAAAAGCAAGCCCCAGGAACGTAGGGACCCAGGAAGCCTGAACCCTCGCAGAGGTCGGCAGCCATCTTTTTCCAAATAGACTTGGGTGAGGGAAGTAACTTATGCTTTGTGGCCTGGTATCTGTAAGCCCCTACCCCAAATAAATACCCTTTATAAAATCAACCATTTCTGGTATTTTGTATCAGCATCCCCTTTGGTTGACTAATAAAGTCACCAAGTAAAGAGTATTCAGTTTCCATTCTACTAAAACCATTTCTATAAGTATTCCTTTGCTCTGTGTGAGCTGATGTATGAAAAAGAAACAATAAAAAACCCCGTTGTTGATAATAAGCGCCTCTGATGTGATCGTAGAACTCAAGAGAAAAACTGAAAAAACCAAAAACCAAAAAACAGCAATAATCCTGAAATTAAGTAAGATTCCATGCTTGCAGGTCTGATGTTGTGCATCTTTGGCCACCACATATTGTGATGAGCTTTGTCACAATTCTGGTGCCATAATTTTTGCCATAGAGGCAAGGCAATGTAAAACTCTGAATTCAATACCTAATATTACACACAAACGCACACATATTTAGGGAGTCGGTCTCTCTCTTGGTACCTAAGAACCTAATTCTTGTTCTGGTTTTTCTTCAGTCAAAACCCGGGCAGATGGGAAGTGGATTTTGCTCGAGTGATAGAGCATCCGCCTACCACATGGGAGGTCCAGTGTTCAAACCCAGGGCCTCCTGATCTGTGTGGTGAGCTGACCTATGCGCAGTGCTGATGTGTGGAAGGAGTGCCGTGCCATGCAGGGGTGTCCCCCATGTAGGGGAGCTCCATGCCCAAGCAAGGAGAGCCACCCCTCATGAAAAAAGTGCAGCCTGCCCAGAAGTGGTGCTGTACACACGGAGAGCTGACACAGCAAGATGATGCAACAAAAAGAGACACAGATTCCTGGTGCTGCGGACAAGATTGCAAGTGGACACAGAAGAACCCAGAGCGAATGTACAGACAGCAGACATCAGTGTGGGGGGAGGGGAGGTAAGGTGTGGTGGGAAGGGATGAGAAATAAATAAAAAATAAATCTTTTAAAAAAAAGCAAAAAAAAGCCCTGGGCAGAGCAGCAGGTCAGGCCAAGTGCAAAGGTCAAAAGCAACATATTCATCCTGATATAAGCTGCCCCTCACGTTCTCTCAGCACCTATCAATTTGTTGCTGGTGGGTGATGGATCCTGAAATTTGGCTTGTTTTATACAACAGTGTGTTGATGTGGCATGCTGTGACTTAGTTGCCCCTATATAGGTAATCTTAAAATAATAAAAATAGCATCCAGGTGACAGGTACAAACTTTACATTACCATTATAGGAACAGGTCGGGTGTTGGTATTTGATCCTTAAGCTAACAATGCTTAACAATTAATAAATGACATTTTCAGGACAATGTTGTTTTCAGTTCTCCTCCTCAACATTTAGTCTTGGATAAAACCAATATAAAGAATGTGGCTAGTAATTTTGGTGTTCCATCTTTAGGTTGGTCAAATATATATATATTTTCTTTTCTACAAACGCTTACGTCTGCCTTCATTGCTCTAAAGTGTGTGGTCAGGCAGAACCACCAGCAGCCCAACGGCAGCGAGCCCTTCCTCATCGGCATCAGCGGGGGCACGGCGAGCGGCAAGGCTTCCCTTTGTGCTAAGATTGTGCGACTGCTGGGACAGAATGAGGTGGACTACCTCCAGAAGCAGGTGGTCATCCTGAGCCAGGACAGCTTCTACCGTGTCCTCACATCGGAGCAGAAGGCCAAAGTCCTGAAGGGCCAGTTCAACTTTGATCACCCAGATGCCTTTGATAATGAACTCATCTTCAAAACGCTCAAAGAAATCACCGAAGGGAAAAGTGTCCAGATTCCTGTTTACAATTTTGTCTCCCATTCCCGGAAGGAGGAGACAGTTACTGTCTAACCCCGCGGACGTCGTGCTCTTTGAAGGGATCCTGGCCTTCTACTCCCAGGAGGTAAGAGACCTGTTCCAGATGAAGCTTTTTGTGGATACGGATGCGGACACCTGGCTCTCCCGCAGAATATTAAGGGACATCAGCGAAAGAGGGAGGGACCCTGAGCAGATTTTATCTCAATACATTACCTTTGTCAAGCTCGTCTTTGAGGAATTCTGCTTGCCAACAAAGAAATAAGCCGATGTGATCATTCCTAGAGGTGCAGATAATCTCGTGGCCATCAACCTCATCATGCAGCACATCCAGGACATCCTGAACAGAGGGCCTTCCAAATGGCAGACCAATGGCTGCACCCCATCACGCAAGAGGCAGGCTTCAGAGTCCAGCAGCCGACCGCATTGACCTTGCCTTCTTCCAGCCCCAACCCCTGAAACAGACAGGAGGAACGGTCAGGAGGCACTGTTGATCTGTACATATCATTTCCTCTGATGTTAGTGTAGTTAAGAAAACACCATGGAGATGAAACGCCTTTGATTTTTTTTTTTTTACTTTGGATTGGGTGAAATGATACAGAACTTGACCCTGAGCTTAAATGACAAACTGTGCCAACTACTACTGATGATGCCTAATTATGAATCCAACGTGTAACCAGTTATAAATACAAAACATACATACATATATATATAGAGAGAATGATCTATTTTTGTGTAAATGTACAAAGAATGTAAAGCTGTTTGCCATGAGTATTTTGCAGGGCTGCCTGTACTTGTGTGTTTCAGGACTAGAGCAGGAGTTTCACCAAGGGGAAATGGCCTGCTATATTCCAGGTGAGGCCAGCTCAGGCATCTGTCTGGGAGATGAGGAATGGGGGAAGGCCAGCTCATGTCACTTCAACCTAACTCCTGGAACTCTCTTGGGAATGGGGTTTGAAACCCTTAAGTGGCTTCCCTGGCAGATGCCACCTCCTTGGAGCTGAACCTTAGTGATATGATAAGAGATACTGTCTATTTTTGTTTTTTTAGTTCAAATTTAGATCTCAACTCAAACTCAGGGAAGAGGCCCACTGAGGAGAACAAGTCTTCTGCCTTTTCTTTTTGCCCTACTCCCCACGTCTGGCTGCTCGGACAGCTCAATGACTTCTTCCTTTACCACTTCCCAGTCTCTCCCAGCAGCCAGAGCTACCTCTCTTACCTTCTTAGGCAGGGATTTTATGAGATCATTTCCTGTTAAAATAGAGAAGGAGGGAGATCTACTGTGCCTGTTGTAGTGTTTAAGGAAGCACTGGTTCCTTCTGCCTACCAGGGAAGTAATTGGCCAGACACTTTGGGACTTTCCTGTATTACTGAATACATAGGAGTTGGTGTTTGGTGGAGGATTTCTGGTAACTGGCTGCTGGCAGCCCTGCCCGGGGTGGCAAGAGAGCTTTGCCCATGTAGGGGCTTTTATTTGCAGCGAGATGAGGATGGCATGCCCCCTTCGCCAGGGATTTCCACTAGCATCATCACAGCCAGGATGGTCTCCTAATTTATGATTTGCTGCATGACTACAGTGGCCACTGGGCATTAAGGGGCCAGGAAAAAGGAAGAGGGCATTTAATTAATGAGTACACAGATTGGAGTCCTAGGTTGAAAACTTAGGGAGCAGGAGAATTCCAGCTTTCCTGAGGTCTTCCTTTTGGTGGAAACTTCCTTCTCTGGAACCAAGTACACATTCCAGACTGATTTTTGGCAGAGGGATGAAGGAAGTGGAGGGAAACTAATACAGAATTCTGAGCCTCCATTTGTAAGTGCAAAAGAGCTGGAGCTCATTCATTTGAGGGTTGACTGCCCCGAGTGCTTGGTAAGCCATGGTATTAGTTATTCCATGCCACTCCTAAAACCTTTGGGGAACCTTTACCCTTCAGTTGCTTTCAGAGCCCGTTTGAGCCATATAGATAAACCTCTCACACCTAATTTCCAACCCTCAGACTCTGCACCATCCTATTCAGTTTCCCTTTTGTAGACTCCGTTTGACTCTAAATCTATTTTGCTGTTCAAAAAGTTGAACCTAGCTCCCCAGCAGCACTTTACCACCCCTGAGACATTCAGAAGATTCTGGTGCAGACTCTGGAGGGGGCTCCCAAAGGCAGCAGTAGCCTGGCTGGAGTAAGTGAGGCTCCTGAGATGCCTGCTCAGAAGGCCAGTGCTTACTGGTACGGAGAAGTTGTGGAGTCAGTCTTTTTTTAATCTTCATCATCATGCCTTCTAGAGTTCTGAGATGAAGGGTGGATGGCAGGCCTGGGTTAGGATCCTGAGGTCACAGGGCCCTTGGCCTCAAGGGGCCTGGCTGTGCTCAGGTGAAGCCCATCTCTGGGCATGCCTTGGCGTTCAGTGGGTAGGATGCTCAACTTTACTTGAAGCTCCCAGGTGCCAAACCAGTTAGTGCCTTGGCTGTGCATCCCACTGCCTTGGAAGATGGATTTTTCTTATCTCTGAGCCTTTACTTAGCTGCTTCCTCATCTACCAGTGGTGTTGGGACCAAGCCTCCAGCATCTCTGAGTAGCCCTCTCCTAGCTTGGAAACAGCTTTAGGGCTGTCCTGCCCCTTTGTAAAGCAGTCACCAGTCCTTGGTAGTTTGGCTGGGGACACTGGGCAGTACTTGCTGGTTAACTGACAAGGTTTAGACAGCTTCCCTAATTCTGTGGCACACTGCATCTGGGAAAGGAAGTGGTGGGAGGCTCTACTTGCTGGCTACCCCAGCATTTAACCCACTGAGTCTCTGAACTTGAGCTTCCTATAGGAGAAATCCTGGTGCTAGGTAGTAGTTGAAGAACCACTGGGATTCTGATTCAGGGATAGAATTATTATCCTGGAAACTACACATTTGGCATCTGGGTATCCTTGGTTGTTCAAGGAGGGGGCACATGAGCAGGTTTGGGCAATTTTGGTGCATGGGAGTCCCCAGAGCTACCCAGTGGTGCTTGCTTCTTCCTCTCTGCCCGGGTGGACCTTGGACCAGCCTTTTGGGAGTTAAACATCTGGACTGTCATGGAAGCTCCCTCACTCTAATGGAACTTCTGCCTCAGGTTTCTTCTTCTTGGGGCAGGCGAACATTGATTTGAGCAAAGTGATGGGAACCTATGTGAGGAGGACAGGAGTGTTTTCATGTCCAGGTGTCCTTAGATTTGGAATGGATAGGGTAAGCCTTCGAGGAGGCAGTGGTTACAGAACTGGACCTCCATGGGACACGGCAGGAGAGGGTGACAGGGCTGCCTCATCTGGAAAGGTCTCCTTTTCACCTTTTGTCAGAACTCATCATCCATGCTACTAGCTTCTGTGGAAGTTGGCTCCCCGCCTCTTCTGGGCTTGGGAGTGAGCACTTGCTTCCATACCCAGGTGGGGTTGCGAGTCTCTGTTAGGCCACTACGTCGGCCTGGAGACACATGTGCTCCTCAGAGCCTGGCTGGTTTGTCTGTTATCTCCTTGCTGCCCTAATGCAGCTGATGTGATTCAGCAACACTGACCTGCACTAATGTCCACGGCCGTTGGAGGGAAGTAGCCTCTTGGGGGGAGTTATTTCCCTCTGCCCAATGGTCTCCTATTTGCCTGTCAATGATTCTAGTGCCAAGAAACGGGGCTGGTTTGGGTGGACGCTAGGCTAGGTTCTGGATTGCAGAACTGTGCTTCTGGGAAGGACCGAGTGGACTTCACCCTCCTTGCCCTTTACACTTTTCTCAGGGTGGAATGGGGAAACATTTGGGGTGTGAGATAAAATGGGATGATAACAGGTGGTTGGGAAAGACATCTTTGGGATGAATCTGAGCTCAAAATCCTCTAATCTTTTGTCTTTGGGCCTTTTGCTGCCCTGCTTTAATACCAAGTGATGGGTATTAAAGATCAGGTTTTTGTTGCTTAGAGGCAGTGAGTGCCTAGCCAGTCCTGCCTCAGGAACAGGGTGAGTAGCTAAACAAAGTTCTTCCCCCCTTCTTTCAGATGCTTGCTTTTTCCCCTTTTTCTTTCTGCTGCTCTGCCTTTATTATTAGTTATGAAAATGACCACGTATGATGTACTTTCCTGTAAATAAAGACTGAGCAAAAAAAGATTAAAAAAAAAGTGTTTGGTCGTTGAAACATCCCTTTGAATTGCATCTAATACAAATTCAATTATCTCGACACCCTTTGGCAAGTTTATATGCTAAGCCTTATAAACATTTTAGGAAAGAAGATTTGGAAGACAACGCCTTACCGCACCCATCTGTGGAGTTTTCTGCACACCTTGGTTTTGATTTGGCACCATTTATGTTTTCTAGGAATAAAACAACATTACTCTCCTTCCCCAAAGTTCCCCCCTTTGTGGGTCTGCACTGTTGGGAAAGCATAAAGCAGGCTATGTGTGGAACATGATTCTGTTTTTTAAAAAATTATAATTAATTTTTTATTTATAGGGAAGCTTTCGATTACATACAGATTACATAAAAAATATAAGGGATCCCCATACACCCCACTCCCTTCCATGCTTTCCCACATCAACAATGTCCCTCATTAGTGTGGTGCATTTGTTACAATTGATGAACACATATTGAAGCATTCCTACTAACCATGGATTACAGTTTACCTTATAGTTTATACTCTGTCCTGCACAGTTTTGTAGGTTATGAGAAAATATACAATGACGTGCATCCGTCACTACAGTGTCATGCAGGACAACTCCAATGTCCTGAAAATGCCTTCAAATTATACCTATTCTTCCCTCTCTTATCTCAGAACCTCTGGTGGCCACTGCCTTTATATCAGTAAGAGTTCTCCCAGCCCACACTTTTTAAAAAAAATGTATCTTCTTTCAAAAGTTATTAGATCACACAAAATGTTATATTAAAAAACACAAGAGGTTCCCATATACCCCACCCCCAACCCCATCAATTTTTTAATTGTATTCTTTTGAAGATATGTAGATCATAAAAAATGTTACATTCAAAAAATAAAAGAGGTTCCCATATAACCCCCAACCCCCTCACCAAACTCCTTCCACATCAACAACCGTTTTCATCATTGTGGCATATTCATTGCATTTGGTGAATACATTTTGGAGCAATGCTGTACCACATGGATAATAGTTTACATTGTAGTTTACACTCTCCCCCAGTACATTCAGTGGATTATGGCAGGATATGTAATGTCCAGCAACTGTCCTTGCAATATCATTTAGGACAACTCCAAGTCCTGAAAATGTTCCCATATCTCATCTCTGCTTCCCTCTCCCTGCCCTCAGCAATGACCATGGCCACTTTTTTCATATCAATGCTACAATTTTTCCCATTACTAGTCACAATAGTTCCATAGTAGAATATCAGTAAGTCCACTCTAATCCATATTTTTTTCCTCCATCCTGTGGATCCTGGGATGGTGATGTCCATTCCCTCTATATCAAGAGGTGGTTTAGATTCCACATGGATGATAGATGCAATTCTTCTGCTTGCAGTTGTAGGCACTCTCTGTTCCCTGGTGTGGTGGTTGACCATCTTCACCTTCTTGTTAGCTGACCTAGGTAAGTCCAATGAACCAGAGAGTAGGAGTTGCAACTTTGCTGAGGCTCAGGACCCAGCTGGCACATGGACAGTCCAGAGATTCAAGTCTCCTGAGTATACACCAACCCTAGCACCAACCACGGGTTCAGTAATAGTGAAGGAAGAGGTATGTGTACAAAGGTCACATCTGAGTCCAACTCCATCACACCCAGGAACACAAATTCCAAAGTAGGGCCCATGCCATGGCACTGAACTCCAGAGCCATCTGCCATGACCATTGAACCTGTGGGTCTCTGTAGCTGTCAGGAGAACCAGTACCTGGGGTTGTATCTACTTTGGCTGTCTCTGGGGTCCTGTTGAGGTATGTGTAAGCATGACCTATCTGGTGATCTCCCTACTCTTTTTTGAAGTCTCTTAGCCACATAAACTCATTTGTCTTTGCCATTTCCCCCTTTTATTCAAGGTCAAGAAGTTGTTAACACATGATCCTACATGCAGGCTGAGATATTCTGCTGGTCTGAGTTGAACCTTTTATTCAAGGTCTCTTTCTAGTTGCATCACCACTTAGTGATTGGTAGTAATCCCTTGGCGCCAGGGAGGCTCATCCCCCAGAGTCATTCCCACATTGGGGGAAAGGTAATGCATTTACATGCTGAGTTTGACTTAGAGAGTGGCCACATTTGAATACCATGGAGGCTCTCAAGAGGTAACTCTTAGGCACCCTGCAGCTTTAGGCCTACTTCATATTTCAGGCACACAGGCTCATAAGCATAGTCATCAGTATCAAGACATCATCATTGGACCATCCTTCTTCATTGGTCTGTGCCATTGCACATGGTGGGTTGTTGCTGCTCCATTGGGGAATGTGATAAAGCTTCCCTGGGTAGGAACTCAGCACTCCCTTAGTTGTCATTTGTAAATGTAACTACTTTCAAAATACCTAACATATATTTGAACATTTTTATGTGCCCTATATACATGCCCTAGAGAACTCCCTCCCAACCATGTGTCCCCCATCAATAACACCCCACGCCAGTGTTCCTCCCCTGCCATAGTTTAACCTCTCTGTGGTCAAAACTTCTTCAACAATGAAGCCTAATATATTGCCAAATTCAATTAATAGGAAAATGAAATATAGTGATGGGTTTAAAGATTAGAAATAGAATAGATACTAATTTATAAAAATGAAAATAAAGTAAAAATAAGTTGGGGTATTAAAAAATGAAAAATATTATAAAGCTTTGTTTTTGACGTTTGGTCTTTCTTCACTGCAGTAGGTGTGGAACATGATTCTATAATCAAACCTCAAGGAATCCATTTTGAATCCAACCATCTACCAGCCAAGTCTCATGGTGTTCAAGTCCTCGTATAAATGGATGGCTCTCAGTGGTATATTCAATAGACTTATGAGGGAAGAATTTAGTAAAATAAAGGCTGATATCTTAAATTAGTCAATATATCTGAAAGTCATAGAATGTAATCATGCCACACACTAGAATAGTTATATTCCATAGGTTGAGTTATTTTGCTTATTTGAGTCAAAGATGTTAAGACTACACAGTGATCCTGACATTTAACCAATTTATATCTCTATTTTACATTTTATTTAAGTAATAGGAATTCTTCCAGCTAATGAAACAGAAAATTAAGTGCATTATAAGGATTTTATCCCATGTTTTAAATCTATGTGCTGGGAAATTAAGTCTACTTCTATTTTGCTGTCAAAGAAACACTTGAAGGATTTGTATTTGTTTGTATAAGTGCATATATTTATGTGTATGTGTTCAGGGCAAACTGATTATATTTTAACTACATTTTTCCAGACACCATATTATGTATTTAGCTGTATAAAAATTTATAGTTGACTAGGGAAAGTATGTATTAAAGAAATTATAGCAGTGAAAATATGACCATTCTTCTTATAGGCACATAAATTTTGGTGACACAAAAGTAAATTCATCAATACTTCTTAGAGGAAAAGGAGTGTTTCCCAACATAGTTGGTACTTAAATTGGTTTTAAGGATTGAACAAAAATTATTCCTGTTGAAATGATAAAAATGAAATATCTTTTTTGAATAGCATCATTTAGAGCTCTTTGCAGTTACTGGGTTATGAGTCTCAAATGGTTTTAAAGAAAACTGTGCATAATGTGAATACTTTGATATTTCTTCCCTAATATAATACTGCTGAATATACTAAGTTTTATTTTTACATTATGTTAAAATTTCAACCTCAGCATAGATCTTAAATCTGATTTTCTGAGGGGTAGCTTATAATGTTGTTGGTTTTCTATATTGATTGCCAAAAAAGAAAAAAGAAAATAAAAGAGAAATTTGGTATTTGCATTGCTCATAACCCTATTAAAACCACTTTTTAGACTTTCGTTATTAAGTATCTATTTTTTCCTTTATGGGTGAAGCCTAATGAATAAACATGCTCTGCACGTTTCTCCAAGCACTCAGATTCAGTGAGGAGGCTCCTGTCCTCAGTGTCCATCTCTTTACAAGTGCAGAAAGGAAGCTGGTTTGTTGCACAGAGTGGAATGCAGGGATCAGGCTATGAACCATCGATTCTCAACTCTAGGTAATTAGCACCGACTCATTATCATTTAATTTTGCTGACTTTCATGGAAACTCTTGAAATCTCTGGGTCATTCGGAAAATAGTATAGATTTTCAAGAATAAAAGCTCTGAAACCAGACATCCTGCGTGGAAATCTTGGCTCTGCGTGTGTCTTTGGGAAGACTTCTTAATCATGATGAGCCTGCTTCGTACTCTCTTTAGCCATTTCTTGCTGTGAGCGATAAATAAATGAGTGCCTGCAAAGCCATTATCATATTTCTTTGCTTATAGTAAGCTTTTAAGGGATGTCATGGTTATCATTGCAATAATAAAAACTGCAATAGTATCTAAAAATAAAATGAGCACAGTTCACAATGGCCAGTCCTACTTACAGTGCATCCTCTACCAGGTACACCCAGATTTCTTTGCACGGACAGTGAACTTTTGGCATGTACAATTAACCCTTGAAAACAAAACAATGCCAAATTAATGAAAAGTCACTGAATTTATTCTTTGAAAGAAATACTTAACTAACATTTACAAGTGGCACTTTTAAAAGACATGTAATCTTTTTATTTTGTTATGCCTTCAGAAAATTCTTTGATCCATGAAAATCATGGACATGAAGAAAATACCATTCCCAGCAGAGATGGGCATGGCCGAGGCTATGCGGTAGCTACGTGCAGTGGTCTATCCCCGGCTGCTTTCATTTCTTTCTTTTGATTGAGATGGAACTAATGTTCATTAAAGCATATTCATACATAAATAGCAGGATTAAGGTTTATATATATCATGTAACCACTATAACCAGACTAAGAATGCAATATCCCAAGAAAATCAGGAGACTCTCTTTTGAATCCTCTCACTTAACAATTCACCAAAAGAAGCTGCTATTCCGACCTCTCTTAGCATAGATGAATTCGCCTTCTTTAGACATTTCCTCTTGCGAAAGAGTACAAACTCATTTGCGCCTGGCTTTTCCCACTCAGTATTATGCCTGTGAGATTCAGTTATGTCTCACAGCAGTTAATTTGTTCTTTTTCACTGCTCTGTACTATTCCAGCATATGAAGCCATCGCAATGTGTTCATGCATTTTATTTGATTTTTTTAAAGATTTATTTTATTTATTTCTCTCCCCTTTTCCCCGCCCCAGTTGTCTCTTCTCTGCGTCTATTTGCTGTATGTTCTTCCTTGTCCATTTCTGTTGTTGTCAGCGGCACAGGAATCTGTGTTACTTTTTGTGGCATCATCTTTTTTTAAAAAAAGATTTATTTATTTATTTATCTCCCCTCCCCCCAGTTTGTCTGTTCTTTGTGTCTATTTGTTCCATCTTCTTTGTCCACTTCTGTTGTTGTCAGCGGCACAGGAATCTGTGTTTCTTTTTACTGCACCATCTTGCTGCGTCAGCTCTCCGTGTGTGCGGCACCATTCCTGGACAGGCTGCACTTTCTTTCGCACTGGGCGGCTCTCCTTACAGGGTGCAATCCTTGTGCATGGCGCTTCCCCACAAGGGGACACCCCTGCGTGGCAGGGCACTCCTTGTGTGCATCAGCACCGCGGGTGGGCCAGCTCCACACGGGTCAAGGAGGCCCGGGGTTTGAACCGCGGACCTCCCATGTGGTAGATGGACGCCATAACCACTGGGCCAAGTCCACTTCCTTGTTCATGCATTTTACAGGTTACATACGTTCAGGCTGTTTCTAGTTTCGGGATACTATGAATGCTATGACAGATCATTTACAGAATTTTTTTGTTTGGTTGCTAGATACAGATTTATTTTCAGTTCAAAGACAAAATATAAAACTCGGTGGTGAAAAATGTTGCCTTTTCACTTGCATTCTTTAGTAGTATTTTTTTATTCTCCTGATAATAATCCTTTTTTTAAAAAGAAAGAGGTATCAGAGATTGAACCCCAAATCTCATACATGCGAAGCAGGTGTCAACCACTGAGCTTACACTTGCTCTGCCTCACAGAAAATCTTATCTGTGAAAAATGACAATTTAAATTCTTTTTTTCACCAAACTGTATACCTCTCATTTGTTTTCCTATCCTTATTGCCCATATACTCATTCTTTTCTGTTCTCTTTATTCCTTTCTGCAGTTTCATGGTTTGTAATGGTATTATTTCATTTCTACCAGGAAAATTTCCTTTACTATTTAGTAGGGCAATCCTCCTGGCAATGGTTTCTAGAAACTTTCATTTCTTTGGAATGCCTTTGTTTTGTTTTCATTTTTTTCTCAATTTTTACTGTGGCAACATATATATACATAACAGAAAATTTGTCATCTCAATCATTTTTAAGTGTCTAATCCAGTGGATTGCACTCTGAGATAAACTGTGAGCTTTCTTCTTAAGTTGTGCCTGTCTATACGCTCTCTTCCAGCAATCCTTAGGAGTTTTGGAATAATTTGTATATTTTGTTTCACTCCTGTGCTCAATATCCATTAGGGATTCCTATTCATTGAGGAAGGTTTACACGTTTATTCTCAAACTATCCCATGCTCCTTTCCAATCACATATAGTATAGCTGGCCAGATGGAAATAGGCAACTCTGACAAACAATATAGCAGGTTATTTCTCATTTAGCCCATTTAGGTCCTTCAGATAGCACTAATTCTTTGAAAAGTAAAATGACTTCTAAAAAATTAAATTGTCCTTTTTTTTAAGGTACGTAGATCCCAAAAATTTTACAAAAAAAAAAAAAAGAGGTTCCCACATACCCCACACCCAACTCCCCCACTCCTCCCACATCAACAACCTCTTTCATCATTGTGGCACATTCATTGCATTTGGTGAATACATTTTGGAGCACTGCTGTACCACATTGATTATAGTTTACGTTGTAATTTACACTCTCCCCCAGTACATTCAGTGGGTTATGGCACGATATATAATGTCCAGCATCTGTCCCTGCAATATCACTTAGGACAACTCCAAGTCCTGAAATGCCCCCGCATCTCATCAATCTTTCCTCTACCTGCCCTCAGCAACTACCGTGGCCACTTTCTCCTGATCAATGCTACAGTTTCTTCCCCGATGTGGACATTTCCAAGCCTCCATAGCTGCATAGTTTTCCTTCCTTTTAGTTTTTTTCCCAACTGCTTAACCTATTACTCTTTGCACGAAATTACTCACCTGACATAAAAGGTGCAGTTCAAGTCCAAATTGTCTAACCTTTCAATATGACGGAGGTATATTCTTAGTGGTCCATTTTCACTTATCTTTTTTATGTTGTTGGCCACCAGGTAAACAGTATTCCAGTTTCCATCCTACTAAAAACATTTCTATAAGATACGTTAGTAAGTCTTTGCTCTGTGTATGCTGATTTATGCACAATAAAAAAGAAACAATAAAAACCCCATTGTTGGATAATAAGCATCATTGCAAAACTCAAGAGCAAAGCCAAAAAAAAAAAAAAAACCACCCCAAAATGCAAAAAACAGCAATAATCCTGAAAGTAAGCAGGATACCATGCTTGCATGTCCAATGTTGTGAATCATTCAGCACCACATATTGTGATGAGGTTGGTCACAACTCCGGTGCCATGGTTTTTACCACAGAGGCAAGTAAAGGTAAAACTCTGAATCCAATACCCAACTCTACACACACCGACACAGACACTCACACACTTAGGGAGTCGGTCTTTATATTGGTACCTCATAACCTAATTCTTGCTCTGGTGTTTTTTCAGTCAAATTCTGGGCAGAGCAGCAGGTCAGTCCAAGTGTGAGGCTCAAAAGCAGCATGTTCACCTTGAGGTAAGCTATGCCTCGCTTTCTCTCATCAGTTGTGAATTTGTTGCTGGTGGGTGAGGGATCCTGAAGAATTGTCTTGATTTAGAACAATGGTGTGTTGACATGGAATGTTGTGACTTAGTTGCCCCTACTTGCCAAGAGGTAATCTTACAATACAAAAATAGTGTCCGGGTTGGCAGGTGCAAACTTTAATCACCATTTTAGAAATCAGTCAGGTTTTGGTATTTGATCCCTAAGCTAACAATGCTTAACAATTAACAAATGAGATTTTAAGGACAATGAAGATTTCAGTTCTCTTCCTCAACATTTAATCTCGTATAAAACCAATAAAAATAATGTAGCTAGCATTTTTGGTGATCCATCTTTAGATTGGCCAAATTATATGTTATATATTTATATATATTCTTTGCTTTAAACTCTTATGTCTGCTTTCATTGCTCTAAAGTGTGTATTCATTGAAATGTCCCTTTGGATCACTTCTAATACAAATTCAATTATCTTGACAATCTTTGGCATGTTTATATGTTAAACCTTACAAACACTTTAGGAAAGAAAAGATTTGGAGGACAAAGGCTTACTACATCCATTATGGAATTTTCTACACCTTGCTTTTGATTTGGCACAATTTATGTTTTCTAGAACCAAGCACAACATTACTCGCCTTCTCCAAAATCTGTCCCTTCATGGGTCTACTTGTTGGGAAAGCATAACACAGGCCATGTGTGGAACATGATTCTATAATCCAGCCTCAAGGAATTCATTCTGACCCCAACCCTCTACCAGCCAAGTCTCCTGGTGCTCAAGTCCTGGTATTTGATGGATGGCTCCATTGGTGTATTTAGTAGACTTATGATGGAGGAATTCAGGAAAATAAAGGCCAATATCTTAAATTAACCAATATATCTGAAAGTCAGAGAATGTAATCATGCCACACACTAGAATAGTTATATTTCACAGGCTGAGGTATTTTGCTCATTCGGGGCAAGGATGTTAAGCCCACACAGTGATCCTGACATTTAACTAATTTATATCTCTATTCGACATTTTATTTAAGCAATAGGAACTCTTCCAGCTGATGAAACAGAAAAGTAAGTTGATTGTAAAGATTTTATCCCACGTTTTAAATCTATGTGCTGGGAGATTAAGTCTACTTCTATTTTCCTTTCAAAGAAACACTTGAAGGATTTGTATTTGTGTATATATGTGCATATATTTATGTGTGTGTGTTCATGGGGAATTGATTATATTTTAACTACATTTTTTATGGTATTTTACCAGACACTGTATTATGTATTTATCTGTATAAAAATTTACGGATTAGGGAAAGTACATATTTGAACAAATATAGCAGTAAAAATACGACCAATGTTCTTAGGGGCACATACATTTTGGTGAAACAAAAGAAATATTGATCAATATTTCTAAGAGGAAAAGGAGTGTTTCATCACATAGTTGATACTAAATTGGTTTTAAGGATTGAACAAAAATTATTCTTGGTGAAATGATAAAGAAATGAAATATCTTTTTAAAAGATTTATTGATTTACTTTATTTATTCCCCCACCCTCAAGATTGTTCTCTGGTCTTTCTGTTCATTTTTTCTTCACCTTCTCCATGAGGCACTAGGAACTGAACCCAGCACCTCCCACACAGAGGGTAGTGCCCAGCAGCCTGACCTCATTTGCTTCCCATGAGCTGCGGCATCTGCTGGCTTGTGGGACCTGCTCATTTAGGCGTCTGCCTGTTGTGGCAGGGTGTGGCATGGTGCGGCATCTACTTCGTTGGGGCGCGTATGGAAACTGGTCGTCTTCTTTAGGAGGCACTGGACCAAACCCAGGACCTCCCATGTGGTAGGCAGGTGCCCATCTGGTTGAGCCACATGCTCTACTTGAAATGAAATACTAATGGCTTTGCATGTAAAAGGACGACCATCAAGACATGAGTCTACATAATCATAGGAAATTAGACGTATTAACATGTTTATTATGTCAAGTGCAGATGATTCATATACGGGTCTTAGATGTTGGAAATATGTCTAAAGACGTGTTTTAGAAACTATGTTCTAGTAAGATTTTGGATTATTGTTTGATATAAAAGCACAGACTGAGGTACAAAACCATTAGATTCATGAGAAAAATGTTTATGTGCATCTGAAGAACAGCAATGATATTGTGGGTGGAGTGAGCTTTGGCATGGTGGCGGATGATGCATATTAGATATTAAAATCAGAAATACGCTATAACTCAGAAAGCCCCAATCATCCTGTGGACAAGCAGAACCTATGCACTGGACAGCTTTAACTTGTCCTAAATAGCATGAAAATTCCATGGCTTTGAAATGATGAAATTTTCTCATATGAAACAACCCGCTTTTATGTCCTAAGCCATGATCATCCACAAAAGTCACTTATGAGCTTTCATTGATAATGACTTTGAGTTGGGTTTCCAGTACCTACCTTTGTCATGGACACCCACGCAACATAGAAATTGCTATCAGTATCTTTGCTACCAAATCTGACCCCATGATATGGGTAATCAATCTGTGAATGATTCACTTTAGCTATCAATGTGATACAATTATAATATCTAGTAATGCTGGGTCATTGGTCACATCAGGAAAAAAATATTTTTGCCTGTTGATTGTTTACTTAACATAATCCTTTCTTGTTCCTTAATATATGAGCCCCAGAGTTTGGAGATGGTTACTTTACAAATTTTAAGCAATAGGGAAGGTTGAAACTATTAATTTTTCTCAATGTTCCTTACAGTGGAATTGTTGTGTAACTAGATTATGGCAAATGAGATGTAAACAAATGCTATTGTATTCCTTAAAAAAAAACTGACTTAGCATGTGCTTTTCTTTCTCTGCACATCCACTTTCCAACTACTTGAAATGTAGGGCTTTTAGTTAGAGCTCTAACAACAATATGACTCTCAATTATTTCAGGGTATGGAAATAACTAGACACCCCAATGAATCTCTGGGTTTCAAAAGAATATTACTCCTTGCCACCATTGGATAGAGCAAGCCAGTTTCCTCTTAGCAATTAGGATCATTCACTTCAATCAACAGAGTATACTCCTTCTCTATCACATTAATGGCATAAGGAACATGAAATGGTCAGGGGCAAGTCTACATTCAATTTAGTGAATCATGCCTGTCTTTTGTGGGGAATTGTCCTTTCCTTGGCAGGTAGGGCTTTGAAACCTGCTAAGCCTAAGGTGGTGAGGATGGGAAACAAAAACTACTAAAGCGTGATAATAGGTATATTATTGGAAGGGGTCACTGCCAAATCTATGCTTTGTTCAGGAGTCCATGGATTCTGGTTATGTGTGAAAGAGCACAATATAATAGATGATTACCACATCTTGTAAGGAAGAGACAAACAGGATACTATTATTTAACCTTATCTAGGCTATTCCAACTTTTTATCGGCTAGCTCCTATTCAGTGATAAGGCATAGAATAAGACCAGTGTATTCCATGAGTGTAATCTGTCACCTCTGTTCCTTCATGGTAATGATTTTCTGGCCAGAAGCAAAGTTGTACAGAAAAAGTTGGTGTAATTAAGGCACTTTAAATTCACAGATATGATGAGTTATAGAAGAAAAACCATACTAAAAATATGTATCCATCATACCTATGCACATGAGGGGACTGCAATCAATCCACATTTTCTTATTGAAAAGGGACGATATCAAAGGTAGAGGAAGGGATTTAAGGACCAATCGCTGGATAGTAGTCCTCATAGATATCACACAATCATAATTGGGAATCCTTAAAACGGTGAAGCACAGGTAGCTGAAGTGCTACAAAAATAGAAACCAATGTCAGAGTCACGGACCAGAAGGGTATCGGGAATGAAAGACAAAGAGAGATTGGGATCAGGGGATCTGAGAGCACTGAAGCCTCAAGCTCGTCAGACAAGCTTATTAATCTCAGGGGCTTCTTTATATACCCCAAGCAATCATGAGAGCCAGCAACTATCCTAGTTAGCTATTCCCATTACCTCAAACCTGTAACACAATGAATCAAAATCTGCGATTTTAATTCAAAGTACAGAATTTCAATGTTCTATACATTGTCAAGAAAGCACACCCATGAATCTTGTTGCCCAGGTCGCCCCATTCTACCTAGTCCTTGTTCCACCTGAATGTACGCATCTCCTTGCTAGATTTATGACCTGCACGTATAGCTGTGGAGACAGCATGACTCGGTAGTCAAGGAAGTAATTTGTTTCCATGGAAACAAGATGCTTTTGTTTCCCACAAACCAACACCAATTAGACTCAATCTTAGGTTAAATTGAAGTAATGGGTCTTTAATCTATCTGCTGATAAAGAGGATTAGAAACCCTCTTTTAAGGAAGGTATCATTATCCATAGCTTCTACAACTTACCATACACAATATCTATCACTTAAGCAAAAATTTCTAGGCATGGCAAGAATGAAGTAAAAGAGAAAAATAGACCTACTATTCACCCAGTCATCAAGTATGACATTCCAAGGGTTTAGCAATACTCTCCCAGAAAGTGAGGACAAAGGCCATCCCTCTTTTGGGGTAAGGCTAAATTCTTCATACACAAAGACCTCTCAATCTATTTTTGTCTTTGTTAGCAGTGTTTTTTTTTTTACCAATATAACATTCTTAAAATCTTGGTAAGCTCTTTACAAATCTGTTGCATGTGCCCAAATCCTTATGTACAATTAAAAAAAAAATAGGCCTCACTCTAATCTGAGCATATAAAGCTCCTTTTGGACAATGCTCTTAGGTTCTTAAAATCCTCTTTTAGAGCTAAAAGGTATAAGATGTACCTCTCTAAATCTTTCAGAGATCTTAAAAGAACTTACAGACATACCCTCTATTTGATCTTTGTCTTCAGGTTTTATTTTATTTTGAGAACATGTACCGTTCAGGCAACTGGAGACAATAAATCCTTTCAATTAAAAGTCTAGAAACCTAATTCCTTTAGATTCCCTTTAGACCCTCCTTGCAAAGTAAAGAGTTCCTTCTTTAGCTCTCCTCTGTGTTCTTATTCTTTTTCCTATACAGCTAGAAGCACTCAGATAACATGCTCAATGTTGTGCCTGGAGATCTCCTTAGCAAATCCAAAACTTCATTATGCACGTTCCAATCTTCTAAATTACTGCCAGTGGCAATTTGTGTACAAGTATATTAAATGAGTCTCCAGTGTTTCAAACTCCAGTAACAATTTTATCACTATTTTTCAGCTTTTGTTGACCATTTTCTCTCTGTATTCTACCCTTCTCTAATAGTTGCCTTATCACTTTCAGGCTCCGCTTTGTCAATGACAGGAACATTTTAGGACAAGAAATCCAAGACTCAATGATGCAAATATCATGCTGTGTTTAGGTGACATTAATTTCATTAAGAAATAAGACTGTAGCTTTAGGTAGATTCAGATCATGGAGTTTTATAGAGACTTAATAAAGGGATTTAGACTTTAATACTTGGCCAAATAGAATCCAAAAAGGTTTTGTTTTTGAGGAGCTACTTGAATAGATATGAGTTTTAAAAAGGTTATCCTGCATTAGGTGGGGATGGTTGGGAGAAATCATAGCCTGATTGGAGGATATTGCAAGAGCTCATGGTAGAGATGATCAGGCTATAAACTTCAGTGGTAACTGATTTGGAAAAGATATGCTGTATTAAAATATATAATTGTTAGATCTGAAAGTCTTCTCGAAACAGAAACACTAAATTTTTCTTACTAAATCTTTAGTAAGATTTTCTTACAGCAAATCTTTATTCCGAAGAAAAGCTGCCTGAGGAATGGACTTAATACCTGTGAAATTAGTTAACAGAGATATCAAACTTATCTTGATACTTGACTTCTGAAATTCAGAAATGAATCTCTGTGGCAAAAATAGCCATCTCCAGATTCTGGGTTCTATCAATATTTTCCCAAACTTGGGCTCCCTTTCAATAAGAAAATATTTTCAACTTGTTTTCCAGTAGCCACTTCCACCAAGGATATTCAGCCACAACTTGGGATACCAAACCAGTTAAAACATAGTAATTCAATAAACCAGAATATGTTTTCTAAAATGATATGATGTTCAACTACTATTTTGGTAGTAATTATGGCCTGAGGCAGGAGAGGCAGTAAAATAGACTGGTCAGGAGCATGGACCTGTTGCTGGAAGTTGAGTTTAAGGACTCAGGGATGTCGATGTGGCTCAATTGGTTGAGCACCTCTTTCCCACATGGGAGGTCCTGATTCAGTTTCCAGTACCTCCTAAGATCAGAAAAACAAACAAGGAAACAAATGACAAAACCAACTCAGGGGAGCCGATTTGCCTCATTGGTTGCCCGCTGTCTGCCTATCACGTACAAGTTTCAAACCCAGCCCTGGTACCTCAAAACAAACAAATAAACAAACAAATGAACAAACAAAAAGCAAACAAAAACCAGACCTACTGCTCCCTGACTGTGTTTTCCTGGATTATTTATCCACCACAGTCCTAAATGCAATCATATGTATCCTTTTAAGACCAAGCAAGGCAGAGGGAGTTTGGAGAGACACACATGCACAGAGGAGGAGGCGATATAAGAAGGAGCAGAGTAAGATTGAGGCAACAATGGAACTCAACCAGCAGAAGCTGGGAGGGGCAAGGAATTCTCCTCTAGAGCCTTCAGAGGGAGCCTGGAATTCTGGCCTCCAGAGCTGTGAAAGGATTCGTTTCTATTGTTTATTTTTTATATATCTTTAGAAAGTACCGGGGATTGAATCTCGTACATGTGAAGCAGGGGTTCAACAATTGAGCTACACACACTCCACAACTTTCTATTATTTAAAGCTATCAAGTTTGTTGGTTATGGCAGATACAGGAAACTAATTCACCTTTTGTATAGCAAATCATGGTTTAACCAATATTGAATATAAAAAAGTGCTTTAGAGTAAGAGTAGGCAGGTTGAGATTCTAAACCTAAAAGCAATATAGAAAAGAAGCAGAAATAACATGGGTCAGGGTGCAGCCCATTGCAATTACTTCTTAAGAATGACCATTTGTTTAGCTTTTCTTTCATTGGCAGTTCAGTTAAAGACCTTTTTCCCAACTCACCAGAACAATCTCTTTAGAGGACCCAGGGGACCATACACTAAAATGACTGATCGTTTTATTGAGGTCAAATACATGCACAGTTGATGGTTTGTTATTGGTTCTATTTCCTTAACATTTGCATGACTGTGTACAATTTACAAGGAAAAATGGGAACCTTCACTCCATTGCTTCTCACAAAATAAAACTCAACACAGTGAAACAAGAGGACTCTTTAAAGTTGAAAGTAGTGCCAATAATTTCTCAACAGGTGAAATGTAAAAGCCTTCTGGCTTCTCTATATCGCAGGTACACTGAGAAATATTATCTTTGGACTTGTTTTATATTTCATTTGGTTATTTAATGTTTTGCCCAGTAATAAATGAAATGAAGGTCATTAAGATATTTTCTGTTCATTACGTAGGAAGAAATAGTGTATTTGCTGGAAGATTTTCAGGTTAGACTACTATAATTACCCTTGAAGTTGACACAGGGGGTTCTGTTCCAGAACAGTGCTACCTTGGAATGATTTCCAAAGGAAGCATGGTTCTGATCTTTCATTTGTGCTCAACTAAATGTTTAAACTGATCATCTAATGCAGGTGTCAGTAAAATTTCCCTGTAAAGCACCGACAACACTTGTAAGGCAGTAAGTTAACTGTTTGCTCCGTGCTCCCACCCTTCAGAAAAAACCTTCTCCTTAATGGAAATCAATGGAAACTTACCCCAGGTTTGAAAGTTTGTATGTAGGTGTTTTTGAGTCATCACACAGCAGCTTTAACCCAATATCCTTCCGATTCCTGTATGCTGGGTCCAGAATTACCAGTTTCTGATTGTTCTTTTAAAGAAATGAGAGGTTCTGATAACAGTCACTGGTGATAACTCAGCTGTACAAACTATAAGAGAAGCCCAAAAGGAATAAAGGGAGAACAGTTGTAGATTAAGTGGTTGAGTGCCTGCTTTCCATGTACATGGTCTGAGTTCAATTCCCTGTACTTCCTAAAATAAAAAACAAAAAAAGGAGTAAAACACCACAAGACCCATGGCCTGCTTCAGTTTATATGAAGAAAGTATTCTCACAGCTTAAATCTCATTTCATTTCCCATTGCTCTCATTATTACAACCCAATGGTCTAAACACTTTCCATTATCTCTTTATCCTTTCCTTTGCCATTTGGGGATTATCAGACCAGCACATATCCCCATTTTTCTGCATCAATTTCTGTAGGACTAAAGGGACTCAATATATTCAGTCTTCTAGATTGGGCAGCCATGGTTGGCAATAAAACAGGGAAAAATTATGGTGTGCAAGACTCTCTCCTTGAAAATGTGATTATTGAACTATCAAGTGCAATTATTATGATTACTATGTGGAAGGAGCCATGCTTCTACTTGTCTCTTTCCTCTTTTCCAGGTCTTGTTGTTTTCAGCTTCAGGCTTCAGTGGCTCCTCTCATCTTCTGTGTTCCATTGATTTCAGCTTCTGGCTCTTGGGTCCTTCTCTCTCAGCTTCTGAGCATTTTTCTTTCTCTGAGACTTCAGGTTCTCTGATTTATAAAGGACTCCAGTAAGAGGATTAAAGCTTAGCCTTGGTTATACAACCTGATCAAAGGCCCTTGAAAAAGTGATTTAATCAAGAGATCCCACCTTTAATAGGTTTATATGCACAGGAAGGGGTTGTCTCTAAGGACATGTTCTTCTGGCATCCACCCAGCTTCCAAATGTCACATGTAAGTTTTCGCACAATTCAGTGGAAAAGAGTCTTCAATAAATGTTGCTAGGACAGTGAGATATTCATGTGAAAAAAATGGAAACTCTGATCCTTATCCCAAATGATACTCAAAAATTAATTTGAAAGAGATCAAAGATCTAAATGAAAACTAAATGAATTAAGATTCAAGTGGTAGACATAGAAGAATAAATTCATGATGTTTGCAAAGGTAATTAAGCAAGATATGAAGCATGAACCATTGGAAAAAGTATTTATCAAAAGATACCATTAAGAGAGTGAAAAAGGGGACTTGGGGTTGTCCTGGGTGATGCTGCAGGGACAGTTACCATACATTATATGTCCTCCCATGGCCCACTGGATGGAATGTGGGAGAGTGTGGGCTATAATGTGGACCATTGACCATGAAGTGCAGAATGCTCAGAGACGTATTCACCAAATGCAATGAATGTTTCATGATGATGGAGGAGATTGTTGCTATGGGGGGAGGAGTGAGGTGAGGGGAGTGGGGGGTATATGGGGACCTCATATTTTTTGAATGTAATATTAGAGAAATAAATAAAGACAAAAAAAAGAGTGAAAAGGGAAGTCAATGAATACCTTTTAAAAATCAGTCATGGGACATTCATCACGCTTGGTGAATACATCTCTGAGCACTGCTGCATCACATGGTCAATGGTCCACATTATAGTTTACACTCTCCTCCAGTCCACCCAGTAGGCCATGTGAGGACATACAATGTCCGGTAACTGTCCCTGCAGCACCACCCAGGACAGCTTCAAGTCCTGAAAATTCCCCCACATCACCTCTCTTCTTCCCATTCTCTACCCTCAGCAGCTACCATGGCCACTTTCTCCAAATCAATACTACAGTTTCTTCAATTACTAATCACAATAGTTCATGAATAGAATATCAGTAAGTCCACTCTAATCCATACTCTATTCCTCCATCCTGTGGATCCTGCAATGGTTGTGTCCACTCCACGTCTATATCAAGAGGGGGCTTAGATTCCACATGGATGCTGCTGGAGGTAGGGAATGGGAGGAAGAGATGAGATGTGGGGGTGTTTTTGGTACTTGGAGTTGTCCTGGGTGGTGCTGCAGGGACAGTTACCAGACATTGTATGTCCTCCCATGGCCCACTGGATGGACTGTGGAAGAGTGTGGGCTATGGTGTGGACCATTGACATGAGGTGCAGCAGTGCTCAGAGATGTATTCACCAAGTGCAATGAATGTCCCATGATGATGTAGGAAGTTGTTGTTAAGGGGGGAGGAGTGGGGTGAGGGAGGTAGGGGGTGTATGGGGCCCTCATATTTTTTGAATGTAACATTTAAAAAATAAAGAGGGGAGGGCGGGGCAAGATAGCATCTGAATGAGTGCACCTCAGAATCTCTCCTGCAAAGAAGCAGCTGATTAGGGTTGGAGTCCTGCTGGACCAGACTGTTTCAGGTGTTTGCAGGGCAGGAGGTGTCTGTACGTTGATTTGGTGGGACAGTGACAGAGGACATTCTTGTAAGAGGTAGAATTTTGGGTCTCTTTCATGTAAGTCGGTGTTGTGCGCAAGACAGTTCCCCTGGGGCTGGCGGCCCGGCGGTGATGATTCCTGGTGACCTTGCTGTGCTTGGGAGTTCCCAAGTCCTGAGTGGGCTGTTTTGGGGGCTTGCAAGGCAGGGCAGGGCAGGGCAGGAGGTGTCTGGAAGTCGATTTGGTGAGACAGTGACAGAGGAGATTCTTGTGAGAGGTGAAATTTTGGGTTTCTGACTCGAAAGTCAGAGGTTGTGGCTGGAGTCGCTCCCCCTAGGGCTGACAGCTGGGCTGCAGTGATCCCTGGGATCTTTGTAGTGTGGGGTGCTCCCAAACCCTGAGTGGGCTGTTTCAGGAGCTTGCAGGGCAGGAGGTGTCTGGATGTCAATTTGGTGAGACAGTGACAGAAGAGATTCTTGAAAGAGGTGGAACTTTCAGTTTCTGACATGGAGGTCAGAAGTTCTAGGAGGAACCCTTCCACCTAGGGCTGGCAGCCCATCCGCGGTGGTCCCTGAACTCTTTGTAGGGCAACACTGCCACCAGCAGGGTGTTTCAGGGGCTTGCAGGGCAGGAGGTGTCTGGATGTCGATTTGGTGAGACAGTGACAGAAGATATTCTTGTGAGAGGTGGAATTTTGGGTTTCTGACATGGAGGACAGAGTTTGTAGGCGTGACCCCTCCCCCTAGGGCTGGCACCCAGCTCCGGGGATCCCTGAAGGCTCTGTTGTGCTGCGGTGCTCCCAGGTTCCCTGTTAACTGGATGCGTGATTCCCAGGTCTGTGTCCACTAAACCCTGGTGGCTGACGCTCCAGAGACTCACACACCTTGAGTCTGCAATATCACAGACTTCCCATCCCTGAATCCACCATGCCCTGAGGTCCATCTGAGGTCCTTGATTATCCTAGACCTTGGCATTTGCGGGTTTTTTTCTTTTTTTTTTCTTTTTTCTTTTTGTCTTGATGGCTAATATTACATTATCTCCTGGTCTTTTCTCCCATTTTATCCCCCAAGGTCCTTTTTCATTTATTTAGTTTTTTTTTTCTCCTTTTCTTTTTCTTGCTTGTTTCCCTCTGTTTTCTTGGCCCACCCCCTTTTTTCTTCTCTTTTTTTCTTTTCTCTCTTTTTCTTCTTGTTTTATTTTATTTATATAATAGGTGCTGCAGGGAGTGCTTCACATTTGCTGTGTTTCCTCATCTCCATTTCCTCTTTTCTGTGTGAATTGATTTTGGCCACTTACACTATCCCCTTTCCCGCACATCTTGCTATCCTCCGTCATCTACTGTCTCTTTTTCATTCCACCTCCCTTTCTTTGGCCCTTAAATTGTCTGACCTTTAATTTCTAATACCTTTGCTCTGTTTTCTGTCTTTTATCCACTCTTGATATTATTGTCTTTCTTTTCTCTTTCCCTCTCTCATGAAAACACTGGCTTTTTAATTCATGCTATATTCCTCCCCACATTCAGTTGACTGTCTCATTATAGGTGCTCTACTTACTGCTATAACTCTATACAACTTACTTGAATCTAATATCCATTCTCCAAGATCTCACATTTTTACTCTGTTAACATTTATTACCAGTACTACTTTACACAATTTCTTTTCTTTCTCATTTTGCTTTCCCTGGCCCTAATATTTTCCTTCAGAGTGAACTTAGCCAGCAACAAGAAAATAGAGTAAGAAGAACAAAGTGACAAAGAGAAGACATAACACTTATGCAAGAACAACAACTAATTAATCCTCAAGACTAGAAAAAGAGGCTAAAGAACTTATTAAACCCATCAAGATAAAATGATGACCACACAGCAACAAAAAACTACGAACCAAATCAATAATCAGGAAAACATGGCTGAATTCAATGAACAAACTAAAAACCAGGAAGGGGAGCAGAACATCAGACAAGTAATTAAAGATCTCAAAACATATATTAGAGACCAACTTAATGAAGTAAAGGAACAGATTAACAATATGAGGAAAGCACTTGGAGAGGAAATTGCAGACATATGCAAAAAGGAAACAGATATGATGGGGATGAACACCACAGTTCAAGAAATCAAAAATGCACTCTCAGCAAATAGCAGCAGATTAGAAGAGGCAGAGGAGAGAATTAGCGATGTGGAAGACAGCACATCTGAAATCAAACAGATAGTAGAACTGATCAATTAAAAGATAGAAAAAATACAACTAGGACTTAGGGACCTGAATGACAATGCTAAAAAGCACAAACATACATATTATAGGCATCCCAGAAGGAAAAGAGAAGGGAAAGGGAACAGAAGGGGTGTTGCAGGAAATAATGGCTGAAAACTTCCCAAATATACGGAGAGAGATGGATGTACATGTCCAGGAAGCACAACGCACCCCAAACATCATAAATCCCCACAGGCCCACCCCAAGAAATATACTTGTCAAATTATCCAATGCTCAAGATGAACAGAAAATTCTAAAAGCAGCAAGAGAAAAGAAAACCATCACATACAAGGGAAGCTCCATAAGATTAAGTGCTGATTTCTCATCTGAAACCATGGAGGCAAGAAGGCAGTGGTTTGATATAGTCAAGGTACTAAAGGAAAAAAATTTCCAACCAGGAATACTCTATCCAGCTAAACTAGCATTCAAAAATGATGGAGAGTTCAAAATATTCACAGATAAAGAGAAACTGAAAGAGTATGCCAACAAGAAACCTCCCCTTCAAGAAATTCTAGAGGGAGTTCTGCAGGAAGAAAGGAAAAAACAGGACAGGCAGACTTGTAGGAGAGTGTAAAAGCAACAAAAAAGAGAAAATGAGAAGGGAAAAAAACACAAAGAAACAAAATATGACAAACACAAGTCCAATCAAAATATGGCTAACACAAATAATTCCTTGAAAGTAATAACAATGAATGTCAATGGATTAAACTCACCTATCAAAAGATTCAGACTGGGACATTGGATAAGGAAATATGACCCATCTATATGCTGTCTACAACAGACACATCTTAGACCCAGAGATTCATGGAGGCTGAAAGTTAATGGTTGGAAACTAATCTTACAAGCAACCAATAACCAAAAAAAAGCAGGAATAGCTATATTAATATCAGACAAAATAGACTTTAAATGCAAAACAGTTGTGAGAGACAAAGAAGGATACTAAAGATTAGTGAAAGGGACAGCCTGTCAAGAAGATCGAACAATAATAAATTTTTATGCTCCTAACAAGGGCGCCTCTAAATACGTGAGGCAAATGCTGGAAAAACTAAGTGAAAGAATAGATGCATCTACAATTATAGTGGGGGATTTTAATACACCACTATCAACTCTGGAGAGAATATCTCAAAAGAGAATCACTAAAGAAACAAAATATTTGAACAGTATATTAGAGGAGCTGGATCTAATAGACATATATAAATCATTACACCCAAACACAGCAGGATATACATTTTTCTCAAGCGCACATGGATCATTCTCCAAGATAGACCATATGCTAGGCCACAAAGAAAGGCTTAATGAATTCAGAAAGAGTGAAATCATACAAAATAATATCTCTGACCACAGTGGAGTGAAGCTGGAAATTTGCAAGGGCCAGAGGCCCAGATTTCACACCATGATTTGAAAATTAAACAGCACACTCTTAGAAAAACAGTGGGTCAAAGAGGAAATCTCAAAAGAAATCAATGACTGCCTTGAAACAAATGATAATGATAACACAACATACCAAAATTTATGGGATGCAGCAAAAGCAGTACTGAGAGGGAAATTGATAGCCATAAATTCATATATCAAAAAAGAAGTAAGAGCTAAAATTGAAGAATTAACTGCACGTTTGGAGGAATTAGGAAAAAAACAACAAAGTAATCCAACAGGAAGAAAAGGAAGGAAATAACAAAGAGCAGGACTAAATGAAATAGAAAATAAGAAAGCACTTGAAAAGTTAAACAAGACCAAGAGCTGGTTTTTTGAGAAGATCAGCAAAATTGACAAACCTTTGGCAACACTAACAAAGAAAAAAAGAGAGAAGATGCAAAAACACAAAATAAGAAATGAGAAAGGAGATATCACCACTGACCCCACAGAAATAAAGACTATCATAAGCGGATACTTTGAAAAACTATATTCCAACAAAAATGACAATTCAGAGGAAATGGACAAATTCCTAGAAACACATAAGCAGCCCACATTGACGAAAGAAGACATTGATGATCTCAACAAACCAATCACAAGTAAAGAGATAGAATCAGTCATTAAAAACCTCCCAACTAAGAAGAGCCCAGGGTCAGATGGTGAATTCTACAAAACATTCCAGAAAGAACTAACACCAATCCTGTTGAAAGTATTCCAAAAAATCGAAACAGAAGGAGCATTGCCTAACTCCTTCTATGATGCCAACATTACTCTAGTACCAAAGCCAAACAAAGACACCACAAGAAAGGAAAATTACAGACCAATTTCTCTAATGAACCTAGACACAAAAATCCTTAACAAAATACTTGCTAATCATATTCAACAGCACATTGAACGAATTATAAATCATGACCAAGTGGGATTCATTCCAGGTATGCAAGGGTGGTTCAACATATGAAAATCAATCAATGTAATACACCATATAAACAGATTGAAGGAAAAAATCACATGATTATATCTATAGATGCAGAAAAAGCATTTGACAAAATACAGCACCCTTTCTTGATAAAAACACTCCAAAAGATCAGAATACAAGGAAATTTTTTGAACATGATAAAGAGTATATATGAAAAACCTACAGCCAACATTGTTTACAACAGAGAAATCCTAAAATCCTTCCCTCTAAAATCAGGAACAAGACAAGGATGCCCACTGTCTCCCCTTCTATTTAACATTGTCTCAGAAGTACTTGCTTGAGCACTGAGGCAAGAACCAGATGTAGAAGGCATTCAAATTGGAAAGGAAAAAGTAAAAATTTCATTATTTGCAGATGACATGATCCTATACATAGAAAACCCTGAGAGTTCTACAACAAAGCTTCTAGAATTCATAAATGAGTTTAGTAAAGTCACAGGTTATAAGATCAATGCGCAAAAATCAGTAGCATCTCTGTACACCAATAATGAGCAAGCTCAGGAGGAAATCAAGAACAAATACCATTTACAATAGTCAATAAAAAAATCCAATACCTAGGAATAAATTTAACTAAAGAGGTAAAGAACTTATTAACAGAGAACTCCACAAGACTGTTCAAGGATATCAAAGAAGAGCTAAATAAATGGAAGAATATTCCCTGTTCATGGATAGAAAGACTAAATATTAGGAAGATGTCTATCCTACCAAAACTGATCTACACATTCAATGCAATCCCAATAAAACTCAACACAGTATTCTTTAAGGAACTAGAAATATTAGCTATGAAATTTATTTGGAAAGGAAAGAAGCACCAAATAGCCAAAGACATATTGAAAAAGAAAAATGAAATTGGAGGAATCACACTACCTGACTTCAAAACATACTACAAAGCTACAGTAGTGAAAACAGCATGGTATTGGCATAAGGAGAGACACACAGAAGAATGGAACCGAATTGAGAGTTCTGATATAGATCCTCATATATATAGCCATATAATATTCAATAAAGTCACCAAACCCTCTCAACTGAGAGAGAATGCCCTTTCAACAAATGGTGCCTGTTGAACTGGATAACCATATTTAGAAGAATGAAAGAGGATTACCATCTCACACCTTATACAAAGATCAACTCAAGATGGATCAAAGACCTAAATATAAGAGCCAAGACCATAAAGACTTTGAAAAGCAGAGTAGGGAAGCATATACAAGACCTTGTAATAGGAAATGGCTTCATGAACTTCACACCAAAAGCATGAGCAGCAAAAGAACAAATAGATAAATGGGACTTCCTCAAAATAAAAGCCTTCTGCACATCAAAGGAGTTTGTCAAGAAAGTAAAACGGGAGCTTACACAATGGAAGAAAATATTTGGTAAACATATATCGGATAGGAGACTTATAACTTGCATATATAAAGAACTCCTATTTCTTCAAAATAAAAAGATAAACAACCCATTTAAAAAATGGGAAAAAGATTTAAACAGAGACACTTCTGCAAAGAAGAAATACAAATGGCTAAAAAGCACATGAAAAAATGCTCCAAATCTCTAGTTATCAGGGAAATGCAAATCAAAACTACAATGAGATACCATCTTACTCCCATAAGATTGGCAGCTATGAAAAAAACAGAAGAATACAAATGCTGGAGAGGATGTGAAGAAATGGTAACACTCATCCATTGCTGGTGGGAATGCAGAAGAATCCAACCATTCTGGAGGACAGTTTGGCGGTTTCTCAAAAAACTAACCATAGATTTGCCATATGACCTAGCAATTCCACTGCTGGGTATATACCCAGCAGAACTGAAAACAAGGACTCAAACTGATATATGCACACCAATGTTCATAGCAGCAATGTTCACTATCGTCAAAAGTTGTAAACAGCCCAAATGCCCATTAACAGATGAATGGATAAATAAAATGTGGTATATACATACAATGGAATACTACTTGGCTTTAAGAACAAATACACTACAAACACCTGTGATAACATGGATGAATCTTGAGAACCTTATGTTGAGTGAAGCAACCCAGGCATTGAAGGACAAATACTACATGACCTCAATGATATGAAAAAAATAAACCAAGCTGCCTCAGAGAGCTAGAGACTGGAAGGTAGGCTTACAGGAAATCAGGGAGTAGAGGAAGGATGTAAGCTGACATCTACATGGGTGAAATCTATGATAAGATGGAAGTAAGTATATGTACGAGGAAGGGGAAAAATGGGGGCATAGGGTTACCTTTGGGTGGGGATTTGCAGGCTTGAGGGGGTCTAGGGATGGGCGGATGGGTAATATTGTCCAAGAAATTGGGGGAAGGGTGGGGCAACATACGAACATAGGACATTGTCAGGTGTGCATTGAGAGTATAATGCAGAGAAAACCTTTTCAAAAATATAATAAGGAAAGTCACCTGATTAAGATACTTAAAGGGGATAATCTGATGCAGGACAGACTCCTAGGGAATATGTGAATGCTTTTTGTCAGAGTGGGTTATACCATTGGGTAGAGACCCATATAATGAGAGTGAAGGTAGACCCACATCCTGGGGAGGACTGATGCCATCAAATAGAGGGAACTGTATTTCTCAAGAGAAATGGTGCCTCCCAGGGCGTTAGGGTATTTGAGTATATCAAGCCCTCAACACTGTTACAAGTATCTCTGAACATGGCTCTTCAAGAAATGAAGATTGACTGTCACTGTGGGCCCTAAGGGGAGTGGGAAATAGGTATTGAATAGATAGAACCAACGTAACTGTGTGGGCAATCGAAGTGTTTCACAAGAATATGCAAGGATGGATATAGAACATGTAAAATTACACCAAAATATATAGGGGCTGATAGACTAAAATGTATATCATAATGTAAAACATAGGATAACTATAAATTTAGAAAATTGTATAGCCTAAGATATAAACCACAATGTAAACACAAATGTTATCTTGTTTGAAAGCTTTTGTCTCAATATCTGTACATCAGTTTCAGTAGATATGGTATGAATATGTTAAAAGATTATTGCTGTCGAAGGGAAAATGTTTTATGTTGGATATGTGGGAGTGCTGTATATTGTATATATGAATTACTGTGATCTAAGGCTCATGTGAAGAGAAGCTCAATAATTAGGGGAAAAAAGAAAAAGATAGGATGCAGAATTTTTCCAAATCAGTATGTATTCTATATCTAACCTTTAAACTCATCGCTATATTCCATATTACTATAAAGGGAACCTAACATTATATTGGTCTTCAATTTTCAGGAAGTTTTGGATCACAGAGTGGTTCAACAATGGCAGTGGAGGAATACTGGTATGGGATATTATTGACAGGGGATATATGGTTGACAGGGAGTTATATAGGCATGTGTCTAGGGTGCATGGAAATGTTTGGATATACTCATAGTGGAAACAATTAAAAACAACAGCTGGGGAGGTACTGGGTTCCTGGTCGGGGGGGGGGGAGCGATCTGTCGTGGTCCCTAGGGGAGCAGCGGCAGTCCCCCAGGTGCAATGGCAAGGACCAGGAAGGAATGAGGGTCCAATAGTGAGCCTCTGATACTAATGACTATGCTTGTGAGCCTATACACCTGAAATGAGAACAAGGCCTAGAGCAGCACGTGCCTAAGAGTTCCCTCCTGACAGCCTCTGTGTTACTCAAATGTGGCCAGTCTCAAAGCCAAACTCAGCATGTAAATGCAATGCCTTCCCCCCAGCGTGGGACATGACACCCGTGATTGAGCCTCCTTGGCACCGAGGGATCACTACCAAGTACCAGCTGATGACGTAACTAGAAAATGACCTTGAATTAAAGGTTCAACACAGAACAGCAGAATATCCCTGTCTACATATAATAATAGGAGTTAAAAATGCTGTTTGACCTAAATTAAGGGGGAAATCGAAAGGACAAATGAGTTTATATGGCTAGAAATCTCTAAAAAAGATTCTGGATGTTGTCAGAAGGATTGCCCTTATGCACAACTGAGCAGAGTCTCAGAGACAGATAAAGTAGATACAACCCCAGGTATTGGTTCTTTTGAGGGCTAAAGAGACCCACAGGTTCTATGGTTATGGCAGATGGAGTTCACTGCCATGTCAGCTGGCCCTTCTTTGGAGCTGGTGTTTCTGCATGATGGAGCTGGACACAGATGGGATCTCTTGTCACAAGACTTTCATGCTACTTTACTGGAATTTTAGTTGGTGCTGGGGTTTAAGATATATCTACGGGATTTGAATCTCTGGACTGACAATATGATAGCCAGGCCCTGACCTCAACAGACTTCAGCTCCTACACTCTGATTTATTGGACTTACCCCACTCAGGTAACATGGAGTTGAAGAATGTCAACCACCACACCATGGAGCCTAGAGTGCCTACAACTGAAAGCAGGAGTATTGCATCCAGTATCCATGTGGAATCTAAGGCCCCTCTTGACATAGATGTGGAATGGATACAAACAAGCCAAGGTCCACAGGAAGGAGGAACCAGTAAGGATTAGAGTGGACTTAATGATATTCTATTCATGAACTATTGTGGTGTGGCATTGGTGTGGAAAAAGTGGCCATGGTGGCTGCTGGGTGCGGGGAATGGGAGGAAGAGATGAGACATGGAGGCATCTTCGGGACTTGGAGATGTCCTGAGTGGTGCTGGAGGGACAATTGCCAGACATTGTATGTCCTCCCATGGCCCACTGGATGGAATGTGGGAGAGTGTGGGCTATGGTGTGGATCACAGGCCATGGGGCCAGCGATGCCCAGAGATGTACTCACCAGATGCAATGGATGTGTCATGATGATGGGGGAGAGTGTTACTGTGGGGGCAGTGGTGGGGTGGGGGCAGTGGGGGTGAATGGGGACCTCATATTTTTTTTAATGTAATATTTTTTAAAAAATGAATAAATAAAATAAAATTTAAAAAAATAAATACATTTGTAAAAAAGAAAAAGAAAGAAAAAAGAAAAACCTTCTCCTTAATGGAAATCGATGGAAACTTACCCTAGGTTTTGAAGTTTGTATGCAGGTATTCTCGAGGCGTCACACTAAAGTTTTAACCCAATATCCTTCAGATTCTCATATCCTGGGTCCGGAATTATCAGGATCTGGTTATTTTTGAAAATAAATGAGAAGTACTGACAACAGTCAGTGGTGATACATCAGCTGTACAAACTATAAGAGAGGGCCAAAGGGAATAAAGGGGGAAGTGGATGTAGCTCAAGCAGTTGAGTACCTTCCCATGTACAAGGTCTCAGGGTCCATCCCTAGTACCTTCTAAAAACCAAAACAAGCAATTGGGCAAAAAAGCCCACTCCCATCAGGGAGCAGTTGTAGCTCAGTTGTTGAGCACCTGTTTCCCATGTGCGGGGTCCTGGGTTCAATTTCTGGTACCTCTAAGAAAAAAAGAATAAAGGACTTCAATCTCCATTTTGGAAGAAGACTTGAAGACTCTGGGGAAGAAGGTGGACAAGAAGACATGGAACTCTTTTCTCACTTCAGAAAAAACAGCTAGCGCATGGGTGGAAATAGTCTTGAAAAAGACCCTCTAGGATTTAGTACACCAGGCAAAGCCTGGTCACTGCCCAGAGGAGAAAGAGTCAAAGGGGCAGGATTGGAGCCACAGAACTATGAGTTGAAACCAGTGACTGCTATTGCCCACACCTCCCCCACCCTAAAGGCACTTCATAAAAGTCTGGCCTCTGGGCCTGTGGCTACAAAAGGGCACCAGGAATCCACCACCCCAGGAAAAGGGAGAGAGTGGGACACATTCTAAGACTGACTCAGCTTTTGACTAACAGATTTGGCCTGCTATGTCCCAGGAGCCCTTCCAGGCAGTGGGGCCATGCCATTGTGTTCCTTGGAACCAGCAAGGGGCTAAAGATATATGACCCTCCAAATCTCCTCCTCTACTAATAGGGACTGATTGTTGAGGACTAGGAAGCAGTAAAATATTTCTGACCTGGGAAAAGGGAAGGGGCTGCCAGAGAAAGCTGGAGAACTGTCACTGAGAAAGTTTGAAATACAAGGCTCTTAGCCTCCAAGCAGGAAGCTCTAGCACATTGATCTTGTCTGTGTTGCAACAAACACACTCTGACCAGCACTGAACTGACAGCTGTGAAAGAATGCCATCTGCTGGCAGACCAAGGAGGCGCACGTGAGAAAATTTAAAATAAATAAGAGAGGATTTTTTCAGCCTTTATAGCGTCCCTCCTCAAGGCCTTAGGAAGTGGTTCTGCAACCATTTACAGAGCCCAGAGCCTAGTTTGATCAACTACAAGGGACAATCCTAGCAATCCAGGTTAAGCCAACAATAAAAGAGCTATGGTAACACACAGCCTCCTGCCACTAAATCTCTACAAAAGGAATTGAGCATCTGAGTAAACTATATCCTAATCAGATGACTAGACATCAGCAAAAAATTATGATCTATGATGAGAAAATGGAAGACATTGCCCAAGAAAAGGAATATATCAAAGCCCCAGAAGGGACTCAGGATTTGAGAGAACCAATTAGCGAGATGTGCACAACTTTCAAAAATCAAATTAATGAGTTGAGTAACAATATAATTAAAGAGATAAATGACGTTAAGAAGTAACTGAGTCAGTGCAAAGAAGACTTTGAAATCCTGAGTAGAAAAGTAGCAGAGCTCAAGGGAATGAAAGACACAATAGGAAACCACATTAGAGGCATACGATAACAGACTCGAAATGATAGAAGAAAGAATAAGTGATACAGAAGACAGAACAGCTAATATTGAAGAGAGAAAAGAAAGGAAATAATTGAGCAGGGGCTCTGAGAGTTGAATGACAAAACAAAAATGCAACAACACACAGGTCATGGGAGTTCCAGAAGGAGAAGAGAAGGGGCAGAAAGAGTATTAGGGGAAGTAATAGCTGAAAAATTCCCAACTGTCAAGAAAGAAAAGAAGTTACATGTCCAAGAAACACACTGTAGTCCAATCAGAATATATCTGAATAGATGTATTCCAAGACATGTACTACTCAGAATATCATACATCAAAGATAAAGAGAAAATTTTAACAAAAAATAAATAATTACAAATTTAAAACAAAGAAGAAGAGTAAATCCTCAAGGAGCAAGGGAGAAGGAAACCATCACATACAAGGGATTCCAGTAGGACTTAGTGCATATTTCTCTTCAGAAACCGTGGATACAGGAAGACAGAGGTATGATATAATTAGGATACTAAAAGAGAAAAACTGCCAGACAAGAATTCTTTATTCAGCAAAACTGTTCCTTCAGATATGAAGGTGAGTATAAAATATTCATCAACAAACAGAAACTAAGAGAGTTTGCAAAAAAGAATCCACCTTTGCAGGAAATATCAAAGGAAGCCTTAGAGCCTGAAATGAAAAGACAGGAGAGAATATAGAAGAAAGAAGAGAGGAAGGATAACCAAAAGAGTAAAAAGACAGACAAAAATATGATACAACATAAGAAAACCAAAGAATAAAATGGTGGAAGTTAGCAATGCACTTACAGTAATATCATTGAATGTGAAGAGATTAAACTCCCCAATCAAAGAATACACAATTGACAGAATGGCTAAAAAACCAAGAGCCATCTCTATGTCACTTACAAGAAACTCAACTTAGTTCTCGGGATACAAACCAGCTGAAAATGAAAGGTTGGAAAAAGATACTCCATCTGAATAGTAATCAAGAAAGAGCAGGGGCAGATATGCTAATATCAGACAAAACAGGCTTTAAATGCAATAATGTTTTAAGAGATAAAGAAGGCCATAATATATTAATAACAAGGACAATCCAGCAGGAAGATATAACAGTCATAAGTATCTATGCACCTAACCAGGGTGCTCCAAAACACAGGAGGCAAACTCTAGGAAACCTGAAGGGAGAAACAGACATCTTTACAATAATCACTGGAGACTTCAACACCCCACTCACGTCATTAGATAGAACAACTAGACAGAAGATCAACAAGGAAACAGAGAACTTTAACAATATGATAAGTGAGTTAGGCCTAACAAACATATACAGAATGCTGCATCCAACCTCAGCAGGTTATACATTTTTTCCCAAGTGCCCATGGAACTTTCTCCAGGATAGACCACACGTTAGGGTGCAATGCAGCTCTCAATAAATAATAAAAGATTGTAATTATACAAAGCACATTCTCAGATCATAATGGAATGAAACTGGAAATCAATAATAGAAGGGAAAAGGAAATTCACAAATGTGTGGAGGCTCAACAATACACTCCTACATAATCAGTGGGATAAAGAAGAAGTTGCAAATGAAATCAGTAAATGTACTGAGATAAATGAATATGCAAACACAACTTATCAAAACTTATGGGATACAGTGAAGGCAGTCTTGAGAGGGAAATTTATAGCTTTAAATGCCTATATTAAAAAAGAAGAAAGAGCTGAACTCAAAGATTTAACTGAACAAATAGAGAAACTAGAAAAAGAAAAAGAAGAGCAAGCAAATCCCAAAGCAAGCAGAAGGAAAGAAATAATAAAGATTAGAGCAGAAATAAATCAAATTGAGAAAAAAATGATAGAGAAGATTAACAAAATTAAAAGTTCATTCTTTGTGAGGATCAATAAAATTGACAAACACCTGGCTAGACTAACAAAAAAAGAGAGAAGATGCAAATAAATATGATCAGGAATGAAAGTGGGAAATTATGACTAACCCACAGAAAAAACAACTGCATATATTCATACCACCACCATCAAAATCAAGATAGAGAACATGTCCATGCTCCTTTGAGCTCTATCTCTCCTCACCCTTGGTCCAAGTCATCCTATCTCCTTTCTTGACTAGATCAGAAATCTAGATAAGAGTCATCTTTTCTAGAGTTTCATCTAAATGGAGTCATGCATTCTTTTGGGTCTGTCTTCTTCAGTATGATGATTCTCAGATCCTTCTGTGTTGCTGCATGTCCAATGACTCTACTGCTCCTTGTCCTTATCCATATGGCATTACACCAAGAATGTGGGCCGTACAGCCCTTGGCTGTGAGTGTGTCTCCCTAGGAAGTGATCTGCCCAGTAAAAAACCAGCCAAGACTTGCCAACACATGAGTACAAAGACATTGGAAGGACCCTAGAATACATATCAGAAACCTTGTAAGAGAAACTCAAATACAGACAACATGAATAAAATAAAAAATTTAAAAATTTAAGTCACAACTAAAATTTGGAAAAGATATTTTGGAATATTCCAATTAAATAGGAGAAAATGCCAGCCTCTCATTTAGTTGTACATAAAATAACAATTCTTTTCAGGCCACCTTACATTTTTGTTGCTGTTGTTGTTGTTAAAATAGTGAAGGAAAATTTAATTATTTAAAGGAATATGAAAAAATATGCAGTAAAATGAGCAATAAAATAGATATTACTCTGCCATTGAGAAGTAAATGATAACGAAAATATTTTTATAACAGATGAAGTTGGAATTCTTTAGAAGGAAATGATAAAAAGCAACGAAAATGAAGAGACATTAACAGATGCAGCAGACTGGGGAGCTGAGGTGGCACAAGAGAGTGAGCACCTCTCTCCACTCCGAATGGTCCCAGAATGAGTTACCACTGCCACTTAAGAAAAAGACAAGCAGACACAGAGAAAGGACACAGAGAGCAGACAAAGGGGGGGTGGTGAAGAAATATTTAAAAAAGCAATGAATACAGTGACAGTTGTGTAAGATGGTAAATGTATTAAATGTCATTAATGGTAAGTTTCATGTTATATGCATTCTACCACACACACAAACAAAAAAACAATGAAAAGGTTTTCAATGGCGGCAGACTTGGCCCAGTGGTTAGGGCAACTGTCTACCACATGGGAGGTTCACGGTTCAAACCCCGGGCCTCCTTGACCCATGTGCAACTGGCCTATGCGCAGTGCTGATGCATGCAAGGAGTGCCCTGCCATGCAGGGTGTCCCCCACATAGGGGCGCCCCACGCGCAAGGAGTGCGCCCCGTAAGGATAGCCGCCCAGCATGAAAGCAAGTGCAGCCTGCCCAGGAATGGTGCCGCACGCATGGAGAGCTGACACAAGATGACACAACAAAAATAAAAACACAGATACCCGTGCTGCTGACGACAACAGAAGAGGACAAAGAAGACACAGCAAATAGACATAGAGAACAGACAACCGGGGTGGAGGGAGAAGGGGAGAGAAATAAATAAAAATAAATAAATCTTAAAAAAAAAAAAAGGTTTTCAAGTTGTTTGATAATTCAAGTAGTGAATGACATCATCTGAATATACTTGATGTAAATTTCTTTCTGAATAATAAAGCAATCTAAACATTGAGACAGAGAACATAAATCTCTTCCTGCTGTAAATGTGACATTTGGTGGCCAACTGGTTAATAACTGTTGTCAACTAAAATAGTATAAGATCAGCCACTGCACAGGGAATGCCTTGCAATTGAAGACTAGTATTTGAAAGAAATTTGGTGGAAAATTTCTCTAACTTGAGAATAATCCTGAACACTTACATGACATTATTGATAGGGAATTGTGCACTGGAAACCTTTCTAAATTATGAATAAAACAAAACAAAGTTCATTGAACCATACTAGAAAAGGCTGACATCTAAATATTTTTCTTCCAATGATATATTAGCAAGATATGAGAAGTGCTCAGAGAATGTACAGCCATAATCATAACATCTGGCTTATGATTTTGTCTGCCAGGCAATGAATAAATAAAGATGTTATATGGGTTACTTTCTGTTTTGTGAAAGCATTAGGACTTATCAGTTTTTAACAATTTGCAATCATATGGTTTTTCCCAGTCTAAATATCCACTTTCATACCCAAAAGAGGACTTACCAATCAGTTCATATCTTGAGAATACTGGTGACAAAAATTGGTGCTGAATTTTCCCCAGTGACTTATCTGCAGCTATATCTTTCTTGCTTACAGTGATGTTAACATGATAGATTATTGTACTGGTTTGAGTCTTTTGTGGACACCAGAAAGTTATTTTCTTAAGCACATTCCTTCCTGTTCATGTAAGCCTATGATATATGGGACCTTTTGATTAGATTCAGTTAAGGGACCTTTGATGAGGTCACTTTTGAGTAGATCTCTTCTCTTAAGGACCTTTGATTCGGTTGCAGGACCCAGGTGGCTCCCAATCCTTTAATTGGAGCCTTACCTTTGGTGAGACAGAGAGTCTGATCATACCTTGATTTGGACTTTTTCACAGCCTCAGAACTGTAAGATTTTGCCCTAATAAATTGCCCTTATAAAAGCCAGCCCTTTTCTGGTATTTTTGCATTGGCAGCCTTAGGCAAATGAAAACATTATAGTAATGGATTTACAGGTATGGAACCTCTTTCCAATTCCTTGAATAGACTCCACTTGATCATAAGGAATTATGAACTAATGAGCTGTCAAATTTCATCAAGCAATATATTTTGTAATATTTTAGCTTTGACACTTGTATTAGTCAGGGTTTTGTAGGGAAACAGAATCAACAAGAGATATCTGTCAATAGGGTGCGATTTTATAAGAGTCTCTCACGTGACCATGGGCATGCACAAGTCCAGGTTCCACAGGCAGCCTGCAACCAGGGGCGCCAATGAAAGTCCAATGAAGCTTCTTGTTTTTTGTTTTTAAGATTTATTTATTTATTTATTTCTCTCCCCTTCCCCCACCTCCCCCCTCCAGTTGTCTGTTCTCTGTGTCTATTCGCTGCATATTCTTCTTTGTCCGCTTCCGTTGTCGTCAGTGGCACGGGAATCTGTGTTTCTTTTTGTTGCACCATCGTGTTGTCAGCTCTCCGTGTGTGTGGTGCCATTCCTGGGCACGCTGCACTTTCTTTAGTGCTGGGTGGCTCTCTTACGGGGTGCACTCCTTGCGCGTGGGGCTCCCCTACGCAGGGACAGCCCTGCGTGGCACGGCACTCCTTGAGCGCCATCAGCACTGCACATGGGCCAGCTCCACACGGGTCAAGGTCAAGGAGGCCTGGAATTTGAACCGCAGACCTCCCACGTTGTAGACGGACGCCCTAACCGCTGGGCCAAGTCCGCTTCCCCCAATGAAGCTTCTTTTTTTTTTTTTTAATTCACTTTTTAAAAATATTACATTTAAAAAATATGATGTCCCATTCTACCCCACCGCCCCCATCCCCCACTCCCCCCACAGCAACACTCTCTCCCATCATCATGACACATCCATTGCACCTGGTAAGTACATCTCTGGACATCACTGCACCTCATGGCCAGTGGTCCACATCATAGCCCATACTCTCCCATGTTCCATCCAGTGGGCCCTGGGAGGATCTACAATGTCCGGTAATTGTCCCTGAAGCACCACCCAGGACAACTCCAAGTCCCGAAAACGCCTCCACATCTCATCGCATTCCTCCCATTCCCCGCACCCAGAAGCCACCATGGCCACTTTTCCCACACCAATGCCACATTTTCTCTGTGGACCTTGGATTGGTTGTGTCCATTGCACATCTATGTCAAGAGGAGGCTTAGATTCCACATGGATACTGGATGCAGTCCTTCTGCTTTCAGTTGTAGGCACTCTAGGCTCCATGGTGTGGTGGTTGACATTCTTCAACTCCATGTTAGCTGAGTGGGGTAAGTCCAATAAATCAGAGTGTAGGAGTTGAAGTCTGTTGAGGCTCAGGGCCTGGCTATCATATTGTCAGTCCAGAGATTCAAATCCCCTAGATATATCTTAAACCCCAGCACCAACTACAATTCCAGTAAAGTAGCATGAAAGTCTTGTGACAAGAGATCCCATCTGAGTTCAGCTCCATCACACAGAAACACCAGCTCCAAAGAAGGGCCAACTGACATGGCAGTGAACCCCATCTGCCATGACCATAGAACCTGTGGGTCTCTTTAGCCCTCAAAAGAACCAATACCTAGGGTTGTATCTTATGAGTTCTGGGAGATGTTGGCTGTCCAAAGATGAGCTGGCAAATTCTCACTCAATGCTGGAATCTCTTCCCCTTCTAAGGCATTCAGCTGATTGAATAAAGCATCACTCGTTGCTGATGGCAATCTTCCTGATCGATGTACTTGTAATCAGCTATCTGTGACTTACTACTTTATTCAATGGTGACTAAAGTCCATAAATGTCCTTGTATTACAGTTAGACAATGCTTGCTTGACCAAACAACTGGGCACAGTTACCTGGCTGAGTTGACATATTAGTGAAGCAGGCTAGTAAGATAGGGAATAGACAGATCTGGAACCTGGCAGAGCCCTCCTGGACATCGGGAACCCCCAAGATTCCTGGAGGAACTCCACCCCCGGGATTCTGCTACCTAGAACAAAGACTTCTTCCTGGGGACAAGGAAAAGTCCCGGATGTTCTCTAGAAACTTTGTCATTGGGTCCTCACTAAGGAATTGACGGGTGGGGTAATCAATCCAAACAGCAAACAGCTGGAGCCCCCTCCCCTTCCATTAGCAAGGGGTGGATAATTAGCAATTTAAAAGCAAACTGTGAGGCTTGAGCTCGCTCTCTCACCTTATTCTTGTCTGCGGACCTGTCCTGTCCTCTGTGCACCGCTGTCGCCATTTTTCCTCTGTCGTGTGGCGACACAAGTAACCCTGGGGACTTAAAATCTATAATGGGGAATTGTAGCTTGTAAATAAGCCCTCTTCATCCCTTGTCATCCCCTTGCTCACTACTGGGACCCCTGCTCTGTTATTTTCTGTTGTTTTCTCTTCCTCCCTACCTGAATAAATTACTGGCTTACCTCTCCCGATGTGCTCTTGAAATTCATTTCTCTAGCATAGTCAAAGAACCTAATTAAATCCGGTACATTAGCCTAACCATCACAATACTTAAAAGTTTCTTCCCACTGAAACTGTACTCTCACATCATCTTAAGTGCACCCATTCCATTTCTTAAGAAATATGCAGCCATACTACTTGTATAAAAAAAAATCAGTTATAATTGCTGGGTCCCAAAATTCCTTTGCACTGGACACTCTGAGTTGACATCAGATAGGGTTTTCACCTCACAAAAACAAAATGCGAGACTCAAATAATAGATGAAAGTTATTTGTGCTTGGCCAAACTAGAGGTTTTTGCAGAACTCTTTTTTGGAGGATGTGGAAACTGTCCCTGGCTGTTCATTCATGAGGCAAAGGTGACAGGTAAGGCCCCGCCAGCTGTGAGGCACCCCTTCCTCTGCTTTCTTACTCAATGAGAAACTTCTCTAAACTTAGCTCTGGTATCCCAGCAAGAAGAATGGAACCCCCCACCTCGCCGGGAGGGTCTAGGGCACAGACGGGGTGCAGGGGCTCCGAGAAAGTGTGTCTAGACACAACATTTCACATTTATCTTAACCTTGAGGTTTCCCAGGAAACAGGTCCCTGAGTCCACTTCCAAGTTCAGACCTTTCACAAGCACTTCGTGAAAGTTAAATCACAGCTGCCTTTAGCTTTCCCCTGCACGGCCACCTCTGAGGTTGAGATGAGGGTTTGGACCTGCCGGGGGCCCCCCACCACCAGCGGCTGGGCCTGAGCCCGCGGGGTCAGGCTGGCGGGGCCTGCAGCGCTCCCTCCACGTTCCCGTAGGGCTCCAGCCTCCGCTCGCGTCGTCCAGGCCCGCAGGGGGCGCTCCGCGCACCGCCCTGCGCCCTTGGCAAGGTCCCAGGAGAGGACCTGCCCGCCTACCCAGATCGCTTCCAGTGAAGGAGGGTGTTCTCCGCCCTGCAAGAGGACAGAAGCAGACAAAACCCAGAGGCCCCAGGTCCCCTCTTTTGCAGCCTTTTTTCTTTTTGCAACCCTCTTCCCGTGCTGCTCTAGAGACAGCCTCTGGTCCCAGGCAGTTTGCGCCCTTGCTGGGAGTCCAAAGAAGCTTCGGGGAGACGCGCCGATGGTCTCAACCTTTATTTGGGGACGTTTACAGATTAGACATGGGTCGGAACTGCAAAAAAACACAAATGATGGGGTTAAAAATGAGCAAATGGTTATGATTACTGAACTCTCATATAGATGCTTTCCCCTTAACTTTACAGTATATTCTACAACAGCCAAATGTAAATACCTGAAATTACCTAAACTGGCTGCTCCCTCCTCACCCTTGCTTACAGTTATTTCAAAACTAGGCTCATCCTGTTTATATTACTATCGTGATATAATTCTAGAGCTTCCCTTTGTATACTGAAATTGGGGACTACTTCACCCTCCTCCTTGACGTCCTTAAAAAACCTTGTAATTATCTCCCGTTTTCTACCCACTGTCCCCAGATGCCTTCGTTTTCCTATTTTTAAATCCTTTTTTTTTCTCCCTATCGCCTCCTTGTTGCTGGATTTTGTCAAATGCCTTATCTGTGTCGATTGACAAGATCATGTGGCTTTTTTCCTTCAATTTGTTAATGTGGTGTGTTAAGTTGATTGATTTTCGTCCGTTGAACCAGCCTTGCATACCAGGAATAAATCCCACTTGGTCATGATTTGTAAGTCCTTCAATAGGCCGTTGAATTCGATTTGCAAATATTTTGTTGATAGCTTTTGCATCTGTGTTCAATAGAGAGATTGGGCTGTATTTTTCTTTTTCTTATAGTTTCTTTATCTTGCCTTGGTATTAGGGCGATGTTGGCTTCATAAAATGTGTTGGGTAATTTTCCCTCCTCTTCAATTTTTGGACGAGTTTAAACAGGATTGGTGTTAATTCTCTTAGAAATGCTTTGTAGCATTCACTGCGAAGCCATCTAGACCTGGACTTTGCTGGGAGATTTTTGATATGTATTCAATCTCTTTAAATGTGATTGGTTTGTTAAGTTCTTGTATTTCCTGTAACGTCAGTGTAGGTTGTGTATTTCTAGGAATTTCTCCATTTCATCTAGGTTGTCTAATTTGTTGGCATGCAGTTTCTCGTAATATCTGCTTATGATCCTTTTCATTTCTGAGGTCAGTGGTAACTTTCCCCCTTTCATTGTGTTTATTTGCAGCTTCTCTCTTTTTATCTTTGTTAATCTAGCTAAGTGTTTGTCAATTTTATTGATCTTCTCAAAGAACCAACTTTTGGTTTTGCTGATTTTCTTTTGTTCTCAATTTCATTTATTTCTTCTGTAATCTTTATTATTTCTTTCCTTCTCCTTCCTAGTTTCCCTATTGATTGGTTTCTGTTCTTTTTCTAGTTTCCCTATTTTTTCAGGTAAATATTTGAGTTTAGCTCTTTCTTCTTTTTAAATATAGGTGTTTAAGGCTATACATTTCCCTCTAAAGACTGCCTTCACTGTACGCCGTAAGTTTTCATAAGCTGTGTTCTCATTTTGATTTGTCCTAGTATATTTACTGATTTCATGTGCAATTTCATCTTTGACCCACTGATTATTTAGGAGTATGTTGTTGAGCTCTGCACATTTGCAAATTTACTTTTTTCCCATCTATTATTGATTTCCTGTTCTATTCCATTGTGATTTGAGAGGGTGCATTGTATAATTTCAGTCTTTTTATATTTATTGAGAGTTGCGTTGTGCCCTAACTCATGGTCTATTCTCAAGAAAGATCAGTGGGTACTTGAGAAGAATGTATAATCTGCTGAGTTAGGATGCAGCATTCTATATATGTCTGTTCAGTCTAACTTGTTTACCATATTGTTCAAGTTATCTGTTTCCTTGCTGATCTTCTGTTTAGTTGTTCTACCTAAAGATGCGAGTGAGGTGTTGAAATCTCCAGCGATTATTGCAGAGATGTCAATTTGTCCCTTCAGTTTTGCCAGAGTTTTCCTTATTTATTTTGAGGTAGGGGTTAGGTGTATAGATATTTATGACTGTCCTATCTTCAGGTGGATTATCCCTTTTATTAATATATAATGGCCTTCGGTGTCTGTTTTGTCTGATATTATCATAGCTACCCCTCCTTTATTTGTTGTTAGTATTTGCATGGAGTATCTTTTTCCATCCTTCACTTTCAGCTGGTTCATATTCCTAGGTCTAAGGTGAGTTTCTCGTAAACAGCATATGGATGGCACATGTTTTTAATCCATTCTGTCAGCCTGTATCCTTTGACTGGGGAGTTTAATCCATTCACATTCAACGATATTACTGTAAATGCATTATTTATGTCTACCATTTTATTCTTTGATTTTCATACGTCGTATATTTTTGTCTGTCTTTTTACTCTTTTGGCTATCGTTTCTGCTATTCTTTCTTCTATACTCTCTTCCAGGCTTCTGTCTCCTGTCTTTTTATTTGAGGTTCTAGGGATTCCTTTAATATTTCCTGCAAAGGTGGATTCTTTTTTGCAAACTCTTTTAGTTTCTGTTTGTTTGTGAATATTTTATACTTACCTTCATATTTGAAGGACAATTTTTCTGGATAATGAATTCTCTGCTGGCAGTTTTTCTCTTTCAGTATCCTAATTGTATCATACCACTGTCATCTTGCTTCCATGGTTTCTGAAGAGAAATCCCTGCTAAGTCTTACTGGGCATCCTTTGTATGTAATAGTTTGGTTCTCCCTTACACCTCTGAGAATTTTCTCTTTATTTGTGACATATGACGTTCTGAGTAGTGTGTGTCTTGGAGTAGGTCTCTTCAGATTTTTTCTGATTGGGGTACAGTGTGGTTCTTGGACATGTGTTTTCATTTCTTTAGTGAGAGATGGGAAATTTTTAGCTGTTATTAACTCAAATACTCTTTCTGCCCCCATTCTCTTCCCTTCTCCTTTTGAAACTCCCATGACATGTATATTGTTGTGTTTTCTATGGTCATTCAACACTCTGAGCCCTTGCTCAATTTTTTTTCCTTTTTTTAAATTCATTTTTTAAATATTACATTAAAAAAATATGAGGTCCCCATGTACCCCACACACCCCTCAACCCACTACTCCTCCTATAGCAGCATTCTCCTCCAACGTCATGAGACAGTCATTGCATTTGGTGAATACATCTCTGAGCATCACTGCACCTCATGGTCAATGGTCCACATCATAGCCCACACTCTCCCACGTTCCATCCAGTGGGCCATGGGAGGACCTACAATGTCCAGTAATTGTCCCTGCAGCACCACCCAGGACAATTCCAAGTCCTGAAAACACCTCCACATCTCTTCTCTTCCTCCCATTCCCCACACCCAGCAGCCACCATGGCTACTTTCTCCACAGCAATGCCACATTTTCTTCGCTTACTAATCACAATAGTTCATGAATAGAATACCAGTAAGTCCACTCTAATCCATATTCTATTTCTCCATCCTGTGGACCTTGGATTGGTTGTGTCCATTCCACATCTATGACAAGAGGGGGCTTAGATTCCACATGGATGCTGGATGCAATCCTCGTGCTTTCACTTGTAGGCACTCTTGGCTCCATGGTGTGGTGGTTGACCTTCAACTCCATGTTAGCTGAGTGGGGTAAGTCCAATAAACCAGAGTGTAGGAGCTGAAGTCTGTTGAGGCTCAGGGCCTGGCTATCATATGGTCAGTCCAGAGATTCAGATCCTCTGGGTATATATTAAACCCCAGCACCAACTATAATTCTGGTAAAGTAAGAGGAAAGGCTTGTGAAAAGAGATCATATCTGAGTCCAGCTCTATCACACAGAAACACCAACTCCAAAGAAGGGCCAACTGACATGGCACTGAACTCCATCTGCCATGACCATAAAACTTGTGTGTCTCTGTAGCCCTCAGAAGAACCAATACCTGGGGTTGTATCTACTTTATCTGTCTCTGGGACTCTGCTCAGGTGTGCATAAGGGCAACCCCTCTGATAACCTCCTGGCTCTTTTTTAGAGACTCATAGGCATATAAACTCATTTGTCCTTTCCATTTCCCCCTTTTATTCAGGTCAAAAAGCATTTTTAACTCCTGTTATTTTATGTAGACAGAGATATTCTGCTGGTCCGAGTTAAACCTTTCATTCAAGGTCATTTTCTAGTTACATAATCAGCTGGTACTTGGTCATAATCCCTCGGCACCAAGGAGGCTCATCCCTGGGTGTCATGTCCCAAGCTGGGGGGAAGGCAACACATTTACATGCTGAGTTTGGCTTTGAGACTGGCCACATTTGAGCAACACGGAGGCTCTCAGGAGGTAACTCTTAGGCACCCTGCAGCTTTAGGCCTTGTTCTTATTTCAGGTGCACAGGCTCACAAGCATAGTCATTAGTATCAGGGGCTCATTGTTGAACCTTCATTCTTTTTTGGTCTTTTGCCGTTGCACTTGGGGGATTGCTGCTGTTCCTTTAGGGACTGTGATAGAGCTCCCCTGGCTAGGAACTCAGCACTTCCTCAGTTGTTGTTTTTAATTGTTTCTACTTTGAAAATATCCAAACATTTTTATGTACTCTGGATATATGCCCTGTAGAACTCCCTGCCAACCATGTGTCCCCTGTCAATAACATCCCACACCAGTATTCCTCGGCTGCCATTTTTGAACCTCTCTGTGATCCAAAAGTTCCTGAAACATGAAGCCCAATATATTTCCAGGTTCCCTTAATAGTAAAATAGAATATAGCGATGAGTTTAAAGGTTAGATATAGAATACATATTAATTTGGAAAAATTCTATATCCTATCTTTTTCTTTTTTTTTTCTAATTATTAAGTTTATCTTCACAAGAGTTTTAGATCACAGTAATTCATATATACACTATACAGTACTCCCACATATCCAACATAAAACCTTTTCCCTTCCACAGCAATAATCTTTTAACATATTCATACCATATTTACTGAAACTGATGTACTGATATTGAGACAATAGTTTTCAAACAAGGTAACACATGTGTTTACATTGTGGTTTATATTTTAGACTATTCAATTTTCTAAAATTTTAGTTATCTTATGTTTTACATCATGATTTACATTTTAGCCTATCAGCCCCTATACATTTTTGGTGTAATTTAACATGTCTTATATCCATCCTTGCATACTTTTTTTTTTAATTGACTTTGTAATAATATTACATTAAAAATATATATGTGAGGTCCCATTCAACCCCACCCCCCCACCCCCCTCTCCCCCCCCCAACAACACTCGTTCCCATCATCATGACACATCCATTGGATTTGGTAAGTACATCTTTGGGCACCTCTGCACCTCATAGACAATGGTTCACATCATGGCCCATACTCTCCTCCATTCCATCCAGTGGGCCCTGTGAGGATTTACAATGTCCGGTGATTACCTCTGAAGCACCATCCAGGGCAGCTCCATGTCCCAAAGACGCCTCCACCTCTCATCTCTTCCTGCCTTTCCCCATACCCGTCGTACACCATGTCCACTTTTCCCAATCCAATGCCACCTCTTCTATGTGGACACTGGATTGGTTGTGTCCATTGCACCTCTATGTCAAGAGGAGGCTCAGATTCCACATGGATGCTGGATGCAATCCTCCCATTTTCAGTTGTAATCACTCTTGTGAAACACTTCTATTGCCCACACAGTAACTTTGGTTCCATCTATTCAATACCTATTTCCCTCTCCCCTTAGGGCCCACAGTGACAGTCAATCTTCATTTCTTGAAGAGCCATGTTCAGAGATACTTGCAACAGTGTTGAGGGCTTGACATGCTCAACTGCCCTAATGCCCTGGGAGCCTCCATTTCTCTTGAGAGATACAATTCTCTCTATTTGATGGCATCACTCCTCGCCAGGATGTGGGTATAACTTCACTCTCATTATATGGGTCTCTATCCAATGATATAACCCACTCTGACAAAATGAGCATTCACATATTCCCTAGGAGTCTGTCCTGTGTCAGATTATCCACTTTAAGTATCTTAATCAGGTAACTTAACTTATTATATTTTTGAAAAGGTTTTCTCAGCATTATACTCTCAATGAACACCTGACAATCTCCTATGTTCATATGTTGCCACACCCTACCCCCAACTTGGGCAATATTACACATCCTCCCATCCCTAGCCCCCCTCAAGCCCACAAAGCCCCACCCAAAGGTAACCCTATGCCCCCATTTTATCCCTTCCTTGTACAAATACTTACCTTCAGCTTATCATAGATTTCACCCATGTAGGTGTCAGCTTACATCCTTCCTCTACCCCCCGATTTCCTGTAAGCCTGTCATCCAGTCTCTAGCTCTCTGAGGTAGCTTGGTTTACTTATTTCATATCATTGAGGTCGTGTAGTATTTGTCCTTCAATGCCTGTGTTGCTACACTCAAGATAAGGTTCTCAAGATTCATCCATGTTATCACAGGTGTTTGTAGTGTATTTGTTCTTAAAGCCAAGTAGTATTCCATTGTATGTATAAACCACATTTTATTGATCCATTCATCTGCTGATGGGCATTTAGGTTGATTCCAATTTTTGGCAATAGTGAACAATGCTGCTATGAACATTGCTGTGCATATATCGGTTTGTGTCCTTGTTTTCAGTTCTGCTGGGTATATACCCAGCAGTGAAACTGCTGGGTCATATAGCAAATCTATGGTTAGTTTTTTGAGAAACCGCCAAACTGTCCTCTGGAACGGATGGATCCTTCTGCATTCCCACCAGCAGTGGATGAGTGTTCCCATTCCTCCACATCCTCTCCAGCATTTGTACTCTTCTGTTTTTTTCATAGCTGCCAATCTTATGGGATTCAGATGGTATGTCACTGCAGTTTTGATTTTTATTTCCCTGATAGCTAGAGTTTTGGAGCATTTTTTCATGTGCTTTTTAGCCATTTGTATTTCTTCTTTGAAAAAGTGTCTGTTTAACTATATTTCCCATTTTTTAAATGGGTTGTTTATCTTTTTATTTTCAAGATATAGGAGTTCTTGATATATGCAAGTTATAAGTCTCTTATCCAATATATGGTTACCAAATATTTTCTCCAATTGTGTAGACTCCCTTTTCACTTTCTTGACAAACTCTTTTGAGGTGCAGAAGGCTTTAATTTTGAGGAGGTCCCATTTATCTATTTGTTCTTTTGCTGCTCGTGTTTTCGGTGTGAAGTTCATGAAGTCATTTCCTATTACAAGGTCCTGTAGATGCTTCCCTACACTGCTTTCCAAAGTCTTTATGGTCTTGGCTCTTTTATTTAGGTCTTTGATCCATCTTGAGTTGATTTTTGTATAAGGTGTGAGATGGTAATCCTCTTTCTTTCTTCTACATATGGCTATCCAGTTCTCCAGACACCATTTGTTGAATAGGCCACTCTCTCCCAGTTGAGAGGGTTTGGTGACTTTATCGAATATTGTATGGCTATATATATGAGGATTTATATCAGAACTCTCAATTCGGTTCCATTGGTCTCTGTATCTCTCCTTGAGGAAATACCATGCTGTTTTCAGTATTGTAGCTTTGTAGTATGTTTTGAAGTCAGGTAGTGTGATTCCTCCAACTTCATTTTTCTTTTTCAATATGTCTTTGGCTATTTGGGGCCTCTTTCCTTTCCATATAAATTTCATAGTTAGTTTTTCTAGTTCCTTAAATAATGCTGTGTTGAATTTTTTGGGATTGCATTGAATGTGTAGATCAGTGTTGGTAGGATAGACATCTTAATAATATTTAGTCTTCCTATCCATGAACAAGAAATATTCTTCCATTTATTTAGATCTTTGTTGATTTCCTTGAACAATCTTGTGTAGTCCCCTGTGTATAAGTTTTTTATATCTTTAGTTAAATTTATTCCTAGGTATTTAATTTTTGTATTAACTATTGTAAATGGTATTTGTTCTTGATTTCTTCCTGAGCTTGCTCATTATTGGTGTACAGAGATGCTACTGATATTTGCGCATTGATCTTATAATCTGTGACTTTACTAAACTCATTTATGAGTTCTAGAAGCTTTGTTGTAGACCTCTCAGGGTTTTCTATGTATAGGATCATGTCATCTGCAAATAGTGAAATTTTGACTTCTTCCTTTCCAATTTGAATGCCTTTTATACCTGGTTCTTGCCTCAGTGCTCGAGGAAGTACTTCTAAGACAATGTTAAATACAAGGGGAGAGAGTGGGCATCCTTGTCTTCTTCCTGATCATAGAGGGAAGGATTTTAGGATTTCTCCATTGTAAACGATGTTGGCTGTGGGTTTTACATATATATACTCTTTATCATGTTCAAAAAATTTCCTTGTATTCCAATCTTTTGGAGTGCTTTTATCAAGAAAGGGTGCTGTATTTTGTCAAATGCTTTTCTGCATCTATAGATATAATCATGTGATTTTTTTCCCTTCAATCTGTTTATATGGTGTATTACATTGATTAATTTTCTTATGTTGAACCATCTTTGCATACCCCGAATGAATCCCACATGGTCATAGTGTATAATTCATTTAATGTGTTGTTAAATATGGTTAGCAAGTATTTTGTTGAGGATTTTTGTGTCTAGGTTCATTAGAGAAATTGGTCTGTAATTTTCTTTTCTTGTGGTGTCTTTATTTGGCTTTGGTCTAGGGTAATGTTGGCATCATAGAATGAGTTCGGTAATGATCCTTCTGTTTCGATTTTTTGGAAGAGTTTCAGCAGGATTGGTGTTAGTTCTTTCTGGAATGTTTTGTAGAATTCCCTGTGAAACTGTCTGGCCCTGGGCTCTTCTTAGTTGGGAGGATTTTAATGACTGATTCTATGTCTTTACTTCTGATTGGTTTGTTGAGATCTTCAATTTCTTCTTTCATCAATATAGGCTGTTTATGTGTTTCTAAGAATTTGTCCATGTCCTCTGAGTTGTCGTTTTTGTTGGAATATAGTTTTTCAAAGTATCCTCTTATGACAGTCTTTATTTCTGTGGGGTCAGTGGTGATATCTCCTTTCTCATTTCTTATTTTGTATATTTGCATCTTCTCTCTTTTTTTCTTTGTTAGTCTCACTAAGGATTTGTCAATTTTATTGATCTTCTCAAAGAACCAGCTCTTGGTCTTGTTTGTCTTGTCAAGTGCTTTCTTATTTTCTATTTCATTTACTTCTGCTCTTATCCTTGTTCTTTCTTTCTTTCTTCTTCCTGTGTGGTTTCTTTGCTGTTTTTTTTTTACTAATTCCTCCAAATGTGCAGTTAGTTCTTCAATTTTTGCTCTTTCTTCTTTTTTGATGTATGAATTTATGGCTATAAATTTCCCTCTCAGTACTGCTTTTGCTGCAACCCATAAGTTTTGGTATGTTGTGTTGTCATTATCATTAGTTGGAAGGTAGTTATTGATTTCTTTTCAGATTTCCTCTTTGACAACTGTTTTTCTAAGAGTGTGCTGTTTAATTTCCATATCTTGGTGTGAAATCTGGGCCTCTGGCCCTTGCAGATTTCCAGCTTCACTCCACTGTGGTCAGAGATATTATTTTGAATGATTTCGATCTTTCTGAATTCATTGAGCCTTTCTTTGTGGCCATCATATGGTCTATCTTGGAGAATGATCCATGTGCACTTGAGGAAAATTTATGTCCTGCTGTAGTCGGGTGTAATGATTTGTGTATGTCTATTAGATCCAGCTCCACTAATATACTGGTCACATATTTTGTTTCTTTATTGATTCTCTTTTGAGATGTTCTGTCCAAAGTTGATAGTGGTGCATTAAAATCTCCCAGTATAATTGTAGAGACATCTATTCTTTCACTTAGTTTTTCCAGTGTTTGCCTCACGTATTTGGAGGCGCCCTTGTTAGGAGCATAAATATTTATGATTGTTCATTCCTCTTGAGAAATTGTCCCTTCCACTCATATGTAGTATCCTTCTTTCTCTCTCACAATTGTTTCGCATTTAAAGTCTAATTTGTCTGATATTAATATAGCTATTCCTGCCTTTTCTTTTGGTTATCGTTTGCTTGTAAGAGTTTTTTTCAACTCTTCACTTTCAGCCTCCATGAATCCCTGGGTCTAAGATGTGTTTCTTGTAAACAGCATATAGATGGGTCATATTTCCTTATCCAATCTCCCAGTCTGAATCTTTTGATAGGTGAGTTTAATCCATTAGCATTCAGTGTTATTACTTTAAAGGAATTTTTTATGTACACCATATTTTGATTGGACTTGTGTTTGTCATATTTTGTTCTTTTCCTTCTCTTTTTGTCTTTTTTGTTGGTCTTACACTCTCCTCCAACTCTGCCTCTCCTATTTTTTGCTTTCTTCCTGCAGAGCTCCCTTTAGTATTTCTTGAAGGGGAGGTTTCTTGTTGGCATACTCTTTCAATTTCTGTTTAACTGTGAATATTTTGAACTCTCCATCATTTTTGAATGCTAGTTTAGCTGGGTGGAGTATTCTCGTTTGGAATTTTTTTTCTTTTAGAATCTTGACTATACCATACCACTGCCTTCTTGCCTCCATGGTTTTAGATGAGAAATCAGCACTTAATCTAATGGCGCCTCCCTTGTATGTGATGGATTTCTTTTCTCTTGCTGCTTTTAGAATTTTCTCTTTGTCTTGAGCATTGGATAATTTGACAAGTGTATGTCTTGGGGTGGGTCTGTTGGGCTTCAAGATGTTTGGGATGCGTTGTGCTTCCTGGATATGTACATCTGTCTCTCTCAGTAGATTTGGGATGTTCTCAGCCATTATTTCCTGCAACACCCCTTCTGACCCCTTTCTCTTCTCTTTTCCTTCTGGGATGACTACAATATGTATGTTTGTGCGTTTTGCATTGTCATTCAGGTCCCTAAGTCCTAGCTGGATTTTTTCTATCTTTTTATCAATCAATTCTACTATCTGTTTGATTTCCGATGTACTGTCTTCCATGCTGCTAGTCTCTCCTTTGTCTCTTCTAATCTGCTTCTATTTGCTGCGAGTGTATTTTTGATTTCTTGAACTGTGGTGTTCATTCCCATATTTTCTGTTATCTTTTTGCGTATGTCCGCAATTTCCTCTTCAAAGTGCTTTCTTCATATTGTTAAACCCTTCCTTTACTTCATTAAGTTGGTCTCTAATATATGTTTTGAGATCTTTAATTACTTGTCTGATGTTCCGCTCCCCTTCCTGGTTTTTAGTTTGTTCATTGGATTCAGCCATGTTTTCCTGATTATTGGCTTGGTTTTTATTTTTTTGTTGCTGTCTGGTCTATTTTATCTTGACAGGTTTAATCTGTTCCTTAACTTCTTTGTCCAGTCTGGGAGATTAATTAGTTGTTGTTCTTGCATAAGTGTTATGTCTTCTCTTTGTCACTTTGTTTCTCTTACTCTAATTTCTTCTTGCTGTCTAAGTTCACTTTGAAGGAAAATATTAGGACCAGGGAAAAGAAATTGTGTAAGAAAAGAAAATATTTAAAGTAAACTTGGTAATAACTGTTAACAGAACAACAATGTGAGATTTGGGAGGATGGATATTTATACTCACGTAAGTTGTGTAGAGTTATAGCAGTAAGTAGAGCACCTACAATGAGATAGTCAACTGAATATGGGAGGAATATAGTTTGAATTAAAAAGCCAGTGTTTTAGTGAGAGAGGGAAAGAGAAAAGAAAGACAATAATATCAAGAGTGGATAAAAGACAGAAAACAGAACAAAGGTATTAGAAAATAAAAGTCAGACAATTTGGGGGCCAAAGAAAGGGAGGTGGAATGTAAGAGTGACAGTAGATGATGGAGGATAGCAAGATGTGGGGGAGAAGATGGTGCTTGAGTGAGTGCACCTGATAGTTTCTCCTGTTAAGAAGCAGCTGGGCAGCATTAGAAATTCTTCAGGACCAGACTGTTTCGGGATTTTGCAGGGCAGGAGGTGTCTGGAGATTGATTTCATGGGAAGGTAACAGAGAAAATTTGTGTTAAAGATAAAATTGAAGCTCTCTTACACGGAGATAGGGGCTGCACACGGGACACTCCCCCCTGGGGTGGGCAGAATCGTGGCACTGGCACCAAGGCAGCAATTCCTGGAGGCTCTGTGGTACTGGGGAATTCATAAGCCCTGAGCGGGCTATTAAGGGGCTAACAGGGCAGGAGGCCTTCGCAAACCAATTTGGTGAGACAGACGGGAGTTATTTGCGAGGTGGGGAAATTTTGATTTCTGACATGAATAATAGCGCTGCTAGCAAGAGCCCCACCCCCAAGGCCGGCTGCTGATCTGCAGTGACCTTAAATCGCTCGCAGCAAAGAGACGTCACCAGGAGGCGATTTCAGGGGATTGCAGGGTGGGAGGCAGCTGGAAGCCGATTAGGGGAATCTTTTGCGAGGCGTGGGATTTTTGGTTTCGTACACTGATACAGCACTTCTGGCTAGAGTCCCACCCCCTAAGCCTGGCTGTGGATCTGCAGCATCCTTAAATTGGCTGCAATATAAAGGTGCCCCCAACTGGCTGTTTCAGGAGACTGCAAGGTGGGAGGTGTCCTGAAGTAGAGTTGGTGATACAGCCAAAGAAGAGACCCTAGTGAAAGGGGAAATTGCGGGTTTTGGACACATAGGCCAGAGTTTGCAGATGTGACCTCTCCCATAGGGCTGGTTCCCAGCTGCGGGGATCCCTGAAGGCTGTGTTGCACTGCAATGCTCCCAGGCTCCCTGTTAACTGGATTTGAGGTTGCCATTTCCGTTCCCCTTAAAACCTGGTGGCCCACACCCCAGAGACTCACACCTCTTGAGTCTGCAATATCACAGACTTTCCATCCCTGAATCCACCAAGCCCTGAGGCCCATCTGAGGTCCTTGATTGTCCTAGTCCTAGCATTTGCGTTTTTTTAAAATTTAATATTAATTTTTAATTTTTAATTTGTTATTGTCCTGGTTGCTAATATTGCATTATTTCCTAGTCTTTTCTCCCATTGTATCCCCCAAGGTCTTTTTTTTTTTTTCCTCATTTATTTAGGGGTTTTTTGTTGTTGCTGTTGTTGGTGTTCTATATCTTCTTTTCTTTTCCTTATTTGTTACCCTCCCTTTTCTTTACCCACCCCCCTTTTTCTTTATTTCTTTCTTCACTCTTTTTTTCTCTCTTTTCTCTTGTCCCTCATTTTCTTCTTATTTTTATTTTATCTTAATTATACAATAGGTGCTGCAGGGAGCACCTCACATTTGCTGGGTTTCCTCATTCTCTGTTGCCTCATTTCTGTGTGAATTGATTTTGGCTACCTACACTATCCCCTTTCCCCCACATATTGATATCCTCCATCATCTCCTGTCTCTCCTATATTCCACCTCCCTTTCTTTCATCCCCAAATCGTCTCACTCTTAATTTCTAATACCTTTGTTTTGTTTTCTGTCTTTTATCCACTCTTGAAACTATTGCCTTTCTTTTCTCTTTCCCTCTCTCATGAAAACACTAGCTTTTTAAATTCATACCATATTCCTCCCATATTCAGTCCACTACCTCATTATAGGAACTCTACCTACTGCTATAACTCTACACAACTTACATGAATCTAACATCCATCCTTCCAGATCTCATATTGTTGCTCTGTTAACATTTATTACCAAAACTACTTTAAACATTTTCCTTTCTAACACAATTGCCTTTCTGTGGCCCTAATATTTTCCTTCAAAGTGAACTCAGCCAGCCATAAGAAATTAGAATAAGAAGAACAAAGTGAAAAGAGAAGATATAACACTTACACAAAAACAACAGCTAATTAATCCCCAAGACTAGACAAAGAAGCTAAGGAACTGATTAAACCCGTCAAGAAAAAATGACCAGACCACAACAAAAATCTACAAACCAAACCAGTAATCAGGAAAACATGGCTGAATCCTATGAACAAACTAAAAACCAGGAAGGGGAGCAGAACTTCGCACAAGTAATTAAAGATATCAGAACATATATCACAGACAAATTTAATGAAGTAAAGGAAGAGGTTAACAATATGAAGACAACACTTGGAGGAGAAAAAGCAGACATATTCAAAAAGATAACAGATATCATGGGAATGAACACCACAGTTCAAGAAATCAAAAACACCCTCACAGCAAATAGCAGCAGATTAGAAGAGGCAGAGCAGAGAATTAGCAATGTGGAAGACAGTACATCCGAAATCAAACAGATAGTAGAATTGGTCGATAAAAAGACAGAAGAAATCCAGCTAGGACTTAGGGACCTGAATGACAATGCAAAACACACAAACATATGTATTATAGGCATCCCAGAAGGAGAAGAGAAGGGAAAGGGGTCAGAAGGAGTGTTGCAGGAAATAATGGCTGAAAACTTCCCAAATCTACTGAAAGAGACAGATGTACATATCCAAGAGCACAGCACACTCCACTGGTCATAAACCCCAACAGGCCCAGCCCAAGACACATACTTGTCAAATTATCCAATGCACAAGACAAAGAGAAAATTCTAAAAGCAGCAAGAGAAAAGAAAACCATCACATACAAGGGAAGCTCCATAAGATTAAGTGCTGATTTCTCATCTGAAACCATGGAGGCAAGAAGGCAGTGGTATGATATAGTCAAGGTACTAAAGGAAGAAAATTTCCAACCAAGAATACTCTATCCAGCTAAACTAGCATTCAAAAATGATGGAGAGTTCAAAATATTCACAGATAAACAGAAACTGAAAGAGTATGCGAACAAGAAAACTCCCCTTCAAGAAATTCTAAAGGGAGTTCTGCAGGAAGAAAGGAAAAAACAGGACAGGCAGAGTTGGAGGAGAGTATAAGAACAACAAAAAAAGACAAAAATAGAAGGAAAAAAATACAAACAAAATATGACAAACACATATCCAATCAAAATATGGCTAACACAAATAATTCCATGAAAGCAATAACACTGAATGTCAATGGATTAAACTCACCTATCAAAAGATTCAGACTGGGACATTGGATAAGGAAATATTACCCATCCATATGCGGTCTACAAGAGACACATCTTAGACCCAGAGACTCATGGAGGTTGAAAGTGAATGGCTGGAAAACAATCATACAAGCAAACAATAACCAAAAAAATGCAGGAGTAGCTATATTAATATCAGACAAAATAGACTTTAAATGCAAAACAATTGTGAGAGACAAAGGAGGATACTACATTTTAGTGAAAGGGACAATCTGTCAAGAAGATCGAACAATCATAAATATTTATGGTCCTAACAAGGGTGCCTCTAAATACGTGAGGCAAACGCTGCAAAAACTAAGTGAAACAATAGATGCATCTACAATTATAGTGGGGGATTTTAATACACCACTATCTACTCTGGATAGAACATCTCAAAAGAGAATCACTAAAGAAACAAAACATTTGAACAGTATATTAGAGGAGAAGGATCTAGTAGACATATATAGATTATTTCACCCAAACACAGCAGGATATACATTTTTCTCAAGCGCACATGGATCATTTTCCAAGATTAGACCATATGCTAGGCCACAAAGAAAGGCTTAATGAATTCAGAAAGATTGAAATCATACAAAACAATATCTCTGACCACAGTGGAGTGAAGCTGGAAATTTGCAAGGGACAGAGGCCCAGATTTCACACCAAGATTTGGAAATTAAACAGCATACTCTTAGAAAAACTGTGGGTCTAAAAAAGAGTCTGGAGGCTTTCAGAAGGATTGCCCTTAAGCCCAACTGAGCAGAGTCTAAGAGACAGATAAAGTAGATACAACACCAGGTATTCATTCCTTTGAGGGCTAAAGAGACCCACGGGTTCTATGGTCATGGCAGATGGGGTTTCCTGCCATGGCAGATGGCCCTTCTTTGGAGCTGGTGTTTCTGCATGATGGAGCTGGACTCAGATGGGATCTCTTTGCACAAGACTTTCATGCTATTTTACTGGAATTGTAGTTGGTGTTGGGGTATAAGATATATTTAGGGGATTTGAATCTCTGGACTGACAATATGATAGCCAGGCCCTGAGCCCCAACAGACTTCAGCTCCTACAATCTGATTTATTGGACTCACCTCACTCAGCTAAGATGGAGTTGAAGAAGGGCAACCATGACACCATGGAGTCTAGAGGGCCTACAACTGAAAGCAAGAGGATTGCATCCAGTATCCATGTGGAATCTGAGCCTCCTCTTGACAGAGAGGTGCAACGGACATAACCAATCCAAGGTCCACAGAGAAAAGGTGGCATTGGAGTGGGAAAAGTGGACATGGTGGCTGATGGGTATGGGGAATGGCAGGAAGAGATGAGAGGTGGAGGCGCCTTTGGGACTTAGAGTTCCCCTGGATGGTGCTTCAGGGGCAATCACCGGACATTGTAAATCCTCCCAGGGCCCACTGGATGGAATGTGGGAGAGTATGGGCCATGATGTAGACCATTGACCATGGGGTACAGAGATGCTCAGAAATGAACTTACCAGGTGCAATGGATGAGTCATGGTGATGGGAGTGAGGGTTACTTGGGGGGGGGGAGTGGTGGGGTAGGGGTGGTAGGGTTGAAAGGGACCTCATATTTTTTTAATGTAATATTTTTACAAAATCAATAAAAAAAAGAAAGAAAAACTGTGGGTCAAAGAGGAAATCTCAGAAGAAATCAATGATTAACTTGAAACAAATGATAATGATAACACAACATACCAAAATTTATGGGCTGCAGCAAAAGCAGTACTGAGAGGGAAATTTGTAGCCATAAATTCATGCATCAAAAAAGAAGAAAGAGCAAAAATTGAAGAACTAACTGCACATTTGGAGGAATTAGAAAAAACAACAACAAAGTAACCCAACAGGAAGAAGAAGGAAGGAAATAACAAAGATAAGAGCAGAACTAAATGAAATAGAAAATAACAAAGCACTTGAAAAGATAAACAAGACCAAGAGCTGGTTTTTTGAGAAGGTCAACAAAATTGATAAACCTATAGCGAGACTAACAAAGAAAAAAAGAGAGAAGATGCAAATACACAAAATAAGAAATGAGAAAGGCGATATCACCACTGACCCCACAGAAATAAAGACTATCATAAGAGGATACTTTGAAAAACTATGATCCAACAAAAATGACAATTTAGAGGAAATGGACAAATTCCTAAAAACACATAAGCAGTCCATATTGATGAAAGAAGAAATTGATGATCTTAACAAACCAATCACAAGCAAATAGATAGAATCAATGATTAAAAATCTCCCAACAAGGAAGAGCCCAGGGCCAGACGGCTTCACAGGTGAATTCTACAAAACATTCCGGAAAGAACTAACACCAATTCTGCTGAAACTATTCCAAAAAATCAAAACAGAAGGAACATTGCTGAACTCCTTCTATGATGCCAACATTACCCTAGTACCAAAGCCAAACAAAGACACCACAAGAAAGGAAAATTACAGGCCAATTTCTCTAATGAACCTAGACACAAAAATACTTAACAAAATACTTGGTAATCGTATTCAACAACACATTAAAGGAATTATACACTAAGTGGGATTTATTCCAGGTATGCAAGGATGGTTCAACATAAGAAAATCAATCAATGTAATACACCATATAAACAGATTGAAGGAAAATAATCACATGATTATATCTATAGATGCAGAAAAGCATTTGACAAAATACAGCACCCTTTCTTGATAAAAACACTCTGAAAGATCTGAATACAAGGAAATTTTTTGAACATGATAAAGAGTATATATGAAAAACCTACAGCCAACATTGTTTACAATGGAGAAACCCTAAAATCCTTCCCTCTAAACTCAGGAACAAGACAAGGATGCCCATTGCCTCCCCTTCTATTTAACATTGCCTTAGAAGTACTTGCTCGTGCACTGAGGCAAGAACCAGATATAAAAGGCATTCAAATTGGAAAGGAAGAGTCAAAATTTCATTATTTGCAGATGACATGATCCTATACATAGAAAACCCTGAGAGATCTACAACAAAGCTTCTAGAACTCATAAATGAGTTTAGTAAAGTCGCAGGTTATAAGATCAATGTGCAAAAATCAGTAGCATTTCTGTACACCAATAATGAGCAAGATCAGGAGGAAATCAAGAAACAAATACCATTCACAACAGTAAATAAAAAAATAAAATTCTTAGGAATAAATTTAACTAAAGAGGTAAAAAACTTATACACCGAGAACAATACAAGACTGTTCAAGGAAATCAAAGAAGACCTAAATAAATGGAAGAATATTCCTTGTTCATGGATAGGAAGACTGAATATCATTAAGATGTCTATCCTAACAAAACTGATCTACACATTCAATGCAATCCCAATAAAAATCAACGCAGCCTTCTTTAAGGAACTAAAAAAACTAACTATGAAACTTATTTGTAAAGGAAAGAGGCCCCGAATAGCCAAAGACATATTGAAAAAGAAAAACGAAATTGGAGGAATCACACCTCCTGACTTCAAAACATACTACAAAGCTACAGTAGTGAAAACAGCATGGTATTGGCATAAGGAGAGGCACACAGACCAATGGAATTGAATTGAAAGTTCTGATATAGAACCTCATATATATAGCCATATAATATTTGATAAAGCCACCAAACCCTCTCAACTGGGAGAGAATGGCCTCTTCAACAAATGGTGCCTGGAGAACTGGATAGCCATATATAGAAGAATGAAAGAGGATTACCATCTCACACCTTATACAAAGATCAACTCAAGATGGATCAAAGACCTAAATATAAGAGCCAAGACCATAAAAACCTTAGAAAGCAGTGTCGGGAAACATCTACAGGACCTTGTAATAGGATATGGATTTATGAATATCTCACCAAAAGCACGAGCAGCAAAAGAACTAATAGATAAATGGGACTTCCTCAAAATTAAAGCCTTCTGCTCCTCAAAGGAGATTGTCAAGAAAGTAAAAAGGGAGCCCACACAGTGGGAGAAAATATTTGGCAATCATATATCTGATAAGAAACTTATAACTTGCATATATAAAGAACTCCTATATCTTGAAAATAAAAAGATAAACAACCCATTTAAAAAATGGGAAAAAGACTTAAACAGACACTTCTCCGAAGAAGAAATACAAATGGCAAAAAAGCACATGAAAAAATGTTCCAAATCTCTAGCTATCAGGGAAATGCAAATCAAAACTACAATGAGATACCATCTTACACCCATAAGATTGGCAGCTATGAAAAAAACAGAAGAATACAAGTGCTGGAGAGGATGTGAAGGAAGGGGAACACTCATCCACTGCTGGTGGGAATGCAGAAGGATCCAACCATTCTGGAGGACAGTATGGCGGTTTCTCAAAAAACTAGCCATAGATTTGCCATATGACCCAGCAATACCACTGCTGGGTATATACCCAGCAGAACTGAAAACAAGGACACAAACTGATATATGTACACCAATGTTCATAGCAGCATTGTTCACTATTGCCAAAAGTTGGAATCAACCCAAATGCCCATCAACAGATGAGTGGATCAATAAAATGTGGTATATACACACAATGGAATACTACTCGGCTGTAAGAACAAACACACTACAAACACATGTGATAACATGGATGAATCTTGAGAACCTTATGTTGAGTGAAGCAACCCAGACATTGAAGGACAAATACTACATGACCTCAATGATATGAAATAAACAAGCTGCCCTAGATAGCAAGAGACTGAACGATAGGCTTACAGGAAATCGGAGGGTGGAGGAAGGATATGAGCCGATGTCTGCAGGGGTGGAATTTAAGACGAGATGGTGGTAAGTATGAACACAAAGAAGAGATAAAAGGGGGGCAAGGGGTTGCCTTTGGTTGGGGCTTTGCGGGTTTGAGGGTGGCTGGGGAGGGACGGATGGGTAACATTGCCCAAAAGTGGGGGGAGGGAGGGGTAGCATACGAACACAGGAGAGGGTCAGTTGTTGGTGGAGAGTAAAATGCCGAGAAAATCATATCAAAATATAATAAAGAGGGTAACCTGTTTAGAATGCTCGGAGGGGAGGGTCTGATGCAGGACGGGCTCCTGGGGAATGTCTAAATGCTCATTCTGCCAGAGTGGGTGACACCATGGGGTAGAAACCCAAGTAGTGAGAGTGGGGGTGGACCCACATCCTGGGGAGGACTAATGCCATCAAATAGAGGGAACTGTATCCCTCGAGAGAAAGGGTGGCTCCCAGGGCATTGGGGCAGTTGAGCAAGTTAGGCCCTGAACACTATTCCATCTATCTCTGGAAGTGGCTCCTCAGGAAACGGAGGTTGGCTGTCACTGTGGGCACCAAGGTGGAAGGGAAAATGGACGTTAAATGTGTGGAACCAAGGTAAATGGGGGGAAGGAGAGGAGTTTCTTGAGAGTACACAAGGATGGATATAAAACATGTAATATTACACCATAACATATAGGAGATGACAGACTGATAATGTAAACCATAATGTAAAACATAGGATAACTAAGAATGTAAAGAACTGTGTATCCTAAAGTATGCACCATAATGTAAGCACAGATGTTACCTTGTTAGAAAGCTAATGTCTCAGACTCTGTACATCACGTTAAGTAAATATGATGTGAATAGGGTGTAAGATTATCGCTGTGGAAGGAAAAAGGTTTTGTGGTGGATGTATGGGAGTGCTGTATATTATATATATGCATTGCTGTGGTCTAGGACTCCTGTGAAGAGAAGCTGAATAATTAGGGGGAAAAAAAAAAAGAATAAGATAGGATGTAGAATTTTTTCAAGTCAACATTCTTTATCTAAGTTCTTTATCTAACTTTATCCAAGTTCTTTATCGAACCTTTAAACCCATCGCTATATGCCATTCCCTAGTAAGGGACCATGACATTATATTGGGCTTCAAATTTTGGGGAGTTCTGGATCACAGAGTGTTTCAACAATGGCAATGGAGGGATACTGGTATGGGATACCAATGACAGGTGATATATGGCTGACAGGGAGCTGTACAGAACATATGTCCAGGGTGCATGGTAATGTTTGGATATACTCATAGTGGTAACAATTAAAAACCACAGCAGGGGGGGTACTGGGATCCTGGCCAGTGGTGCTCTGTCGTGGTCCCTAGGGGAGCAGCGACAGTCTCCCAGGTACAGCGGCGGGGACCGGGAGGGAGTGAGGGTTCAACAGTGAGCCCCTGATGCTAATGACTATGCTTGTGAGCTGATAAGCCTAAAATAAGAACAAGGCCTAGAGCAACATTGTGCCTGGGAATTTCCTCCTGTCAGCCTTCATGTTACTCAAATGTGGCCAGTCTCGAAGCCAAACTCAGCATGTAAATGCAATGCCTTCCCCCCAGCGTGGGACATGACACCCGGGGATGAGTCTCCCTGGCACCGAGGGACCACTATCAACTACCAACTGATGATGCAACTGGAAAATGACCTTATACGGAAGGTTCAATGCGGATCAGCAGAATATCCCTGTCTACATAAAATAACATGACTTTAAAATGCTGTTTGACCTAAAGTAAGGGGGAAATGGAAAGGAGAAATGAGTTTATATGGCTACGAGTTTCTAAAAAAGAGTCTGGAGGCTGGCAGAAGGATTGCCCTCATGCACAACTGAGCAGAGTCAGAGAGACAGATAAAGCAGATACAACCCCCAGATATTGGTTCCTTTGAGGGCTAAAGAGACCCATGGGAGTTATGGTCATGGCCGATGGGGTTAACTACCAGGTCAGATGGCCCCTCTTTGGAAATGGTGTTTATGTGTGATGAATCTGGACTCAGATGGGATCTTCCTTCATAAGACTTTCATGCTAATGTGCTGGAGGTGCAGTTAATGTTGGGGTTTAAGATATATTTAGGGGATTTGAATCTCTGGACTGACAATGTGATAGCCAGGTCCTGAGCCTCAACAGACTCCAGCACCTACAATCTGATTTATTGGACTTACCACACTCAGCTAAGATGGAGTTGAAGAAGGACAACCACCACACGATGGAGCCTAGAGTGATTACAACTGAAAGTGGGAGGATTGCATCCAGTATCCATGTGGAATCTGAGCCTCCTCTTGACATAGAGGTGCAATGGACACAACCAATCCAATGTCCACATAGAAGAGGTGGCATTGGATTGGGAAAAATGGACATGGTGGCTGATGGGTATGGGGTAAGGCAGGAAGAGATGAGAGGTGGAGGCGTCTTTGGGACATGGAGCTGCCCTGGATGGTGCTTCAGAGGCAATTACCGGACATTGTAAATCCTCACAGGGCCCACTGGATGGAATGGAGGAGAGTATGGGCCATGATGTGGACCATTGACTATGAGGTGCAGAGGTGCCCAAAGATGTACTTACCAAATCCAATGGATGTGTCATGATGATGGGAACGAGTGTTGCTGGGGGGGGGAGAGGTGGGGTGGGGGATGGGGTTGAATGGGACCTCACATATATATTTTTAATGTAATATTATTACAAAGTCAATAAAAAAATAAAAATAAAAATAAAAAATAAAAAAAATTAAAAAAAAAAAAAAGAACTAATAAATAAATGGGACTTCCTCAAAATTAAAGCCTTCTGCACCTCAAAGGAGTTTGTCAAGAAAGTAAAAAGGGAACCCACACAATGGGAGAAAATATTTGGCAACCATATATCTGATAAGAGACTTATAACTTGCATATATAAAGAACTCCTATATATTGAAAATAAAAAGATAAACAACCAATTTAAAAAATGGAAAAGATTTAAACAGACACTTCTCCAAAGAAGAAATACAAATGACTAAAAAGCACATGGAAAAATCCTCCAAATCTCTAGCTATCAGGGAAATGCAAATCAAAACTACAATGAGAGACCATCTTACTCCCATAAGATTGGCAGCTATGAAAAAAACAGAAGAATACAAATGCTGGAGAGGATGTGAAGAAAGGGGAACACTCATCCACTGCTGGTAGGAATGCAGAAGGATCCAACCATTCTGGAGGACAGTTTGGCAGTTTCTCAAAAAACTAACCATAGATTTGCCATATGACCCAGCAATACCACTGCTGGGTATATACCCATCAGAACTGAAAACAAGGACACAAACCAATATGTACACCAATGTTCATAGCAGCATTGTTCACTATCGACAAAAGTTGGAATCAACCCAAATGCCCATCAGCAGATGAGTGGATCAATAAAATGTGGTATATACACACAAAGGAATACTACTCGGCTGTAAGAACAAATACACTACAAACACACGTGATAACATGGATGAATCTTGAGAACCTTAGGTTGAGTGAAGCAACCCAGGCATTGAAGGACAAATACAACATGACCTCAATGATTTGAAATAAGCAACCTGCCTCAGAGAGCTAGAGACTGGAAAATAGGCTTACAGGAAATCGGGCGGTGGAGGAAGGATGTGACCGACGTCTACAGGGGTGTAATCTATGATGAGCTGGCAGTAAGTATGAGCACAAAGAAGAGACAAAATGGGGGCAAGGGGTTGCCTTTGGATGGGGCTTTGCGGGTTTGAGGGGGGCTGGGGATGGGCGGATGGATAATATTGCCCACAAAATTGAGGGGAGGGAGGGGCAACATACGAACATAGGAGAGTGTCAGGTGTTGGTTGAGAGTAAAATGCTGAGAAAATCGTATTAAAATATAATTAGGAGGGTTACTTGTTTAGGATGCTCGGAGGGGATGGTCTGATGCGGGATGGACCCCTGGGGAATGTCTGAAGGCTCATTTTGCCAGGATGGGTTGTACCATTGGGTAGAGACCCAAGTAGTGAGAGTGGGGGTGGACCCACATCCTGGGGAGGACTAATACCATCAAATAGAGAGAACTGTATCTCTCGAGAGAAAGGGTGGCTCCCAGGACATTAGGGCAGTTGAGCAAGTCAGGCCCTGAACACTGTTGCAAGTATCTCTGGACATGGCTCCTTGGGAAACGGAGATTGGCTGTCGCTGTGGGCCCCAAGGGGAGGGGAAAATGGATGTTGAATGGATGGAACCAAGGTAAATGTGGGGGCAAGAGAGGAGTTTCGTTAGAGTACACGAGGATGAATATAAAACATGTAATATTACACCAAAAACATATAGGGGATGACAGACTAATAATGTAAACCATAATGTAAAACATAGGATAACTAAAAAATTTAGAAAACTGTATAGCCTAAAGTATAAACCAGAATGTAAACACAAATGTTGCCTTGTTTGAAAGCTATTGTCTCAATAACTGTACATCAGTTTCAGTAAATATGATATGAATAAGTTAAAAGATTATGACTGTGGAAGGGAAAAGGTTTTATAATGGATATGTGGGAGTACTGTATATTGTATATATGAATTACTGTGACCTAAGGCTCTTGTGAAGAGAAGCTCAATAATTAGGGAAAAAAGAAAAGAAAAAGATAGGATGCAGAATTTTTCCAAATCAATATGTACTCCATATCTAACCTTTAAACTCATCACTATATTCCATTTTACTATTAAGGGAACCTGACATTATATCGGGCTTCACTTTTCAGGAAGTTTTGGATCACAGAATGGTTCAACAATGGAAGTGGAGGAATACTGGTATGGGAAGTTATTGACAGGGGACATATGGTTGACAGGGAGTTATACAGGGCATGTGTCCAGAGATGTACTCACCAGATGCAATGGATGTGTCATGATGATGGGGGAGGGTGTTACTGTGGGGGGAGTGGTGGGGTGGGGGAGGTGGGTGTGAATGGGGACCTCATATTTTTTGAATGTAATATTTTTTTTAAAAATGAATAAATAAAATAAAATAAACCAGTTTGGGGTTAAGCACAGGAGATCATAAACAACGCTATGGGTTAGTATTCTGGAGTCTTCTCTCCACATTATTTTGTGGCCTTCTATACCCTAACTAGAAGAATAATCAAATATTTAAAGTTGAAAGTAAAACTTTACAATTTTTCAAAAAACAGGAAAACATGTTAATTGTTAAAAAGAAGAGAGAAGAATAAATTATTTGAGTTAGATTTGTGAATTTAAGCATATTAAATAAAAAATAGAAGCCAGGCAAAAAGAATACACAAACCAGAAGATGGAAATAGCAAATGATATTTACAATATAGAACAAATTATTTAACATCATCACAAAAAATAAAAATGGGCAAAAGTCATAAGAAACATTTCATAGATCATGAGTCACAATGGACAATAAATAAATTTTTAAAATTTCAATTCGTTGTTGCATCAAACCATAAAGAGTGACCATTTCACATTCATCGAATTGTTAAATGTTAGCATCTCCAGTACCTGATATTGGTAAGCATGTGGAGAACCAAAAATATTTAAGTACTGCTATTAGTAATATAAATGTCTACTTTGGGAAATAATTTGAAATCATCTAGAAACTAAAGGACCACATATCTTTAAAAATTCCACACCATTTAATATACACTAGAAAAAAATTAAGTAACTGTGTTCCAAGATACACACAGAGCTCTGTTGATTATGGCACTCTGCCCCATGTAAAATAAATAGAAATAACCAGATATTTACCAACTGAAAATGGAAAAATGAAAAAAATACTGTGTATTCACAAAATTCATTACAACACAGTAGGGAAAATGAATTAACTATAGCTACAAATGTCAACGTCAACAATTCCAAAAAATATATTTGACAGGAAAAACCCAATTTTGATAAGTTTAAGAGAATATATTGCCATCTATGGGAAGTCTATGCAAACATTATATATATACATATATATATATATACACGCACATGTTAAGTCTGTAAGGAAAAGCAAAATAAAAATATTCAGGAATGATTACCTCTGGTGGAAAGGGAGGAGCATGGTAACTTACAGAAACACACATGGGAGCTATTGACAATATTCTATTAATTAAGCAGCACTGTATATGAATATATGCTTTTTATTATTTTATATCTTATGTGTTATGTATGAAATATTTAACAGTAAACTTTTTGGAGCAATTTAAATATTTGCATTTTGGCAAGCAATTTTCAAAAGAAAACAGAAATCATAGCAAACCATGTGTATTACCCTCCTGTGTAATACTTGTAATGATTGGGTTACAATAAAACACAAAGGACTTTATTTTGCTTGAATTTTATGGAAAGTGAAAGAAATTGGAGCACACTGTAAAAGAAAGAAGCACAACAGGCTCAGGTGGGAAAGTGAATGTGTTCTCTGAGGTGCTCCTCTGTGGCCAAATTATATCTAATCCTCTGGTAATTTCAATCAGCTTTATGAAAATTAACCTCTGATCACTTCTGTACATCCTGAAGTATTTATTACGTAGTTCAACTTGGGAAAAGTACATCCTCAGATGATGACTTTGCACTTTTACTTAATGAATCTGTCACATTTACGAAAGAATCACTTCGCATCTTTCAAAATGATCCACCGTAAACAGTCATTGAGACAGCAGGTGGCAATGACATCACTGTCCACTGGGAGAAGTCGCAACATCTCATACCTGATATATCTTCATTGCCCCTCAGAGCCAACCTCTTTGAGATGCCTTTCTGTCTGACAGCCGGCTGTCTTTAGTAAGTATTCTGCAGTTTCCAGCCTTGAGAATGAGAGCTAAGTACAAAAGGACTTTTTTCAATATTCCCATTCCTCATTTTGTGTTCCTTACACTTAAAGATTTTTTTTCAGATTTATCCTACCATTAATTTTCTGTTATGATACATTTGTATCTTGTCTTTTTTTTTATATCATGACTATTTCTCTTTTATTCCATTACTCACTCCTTTTCTGTGTTGCTTGCACTTTTCTCAGTTTTTATTTATCTTATTCTTTAAAGTCTCTTACTGCTATCTAAATTCTTTAATGGTCTCTAATCAATTTAATTTTATTTTAAAATTGTATCATACCTCCTTAATTGTATTTTAGCCCTTTTTTCCCCTGTATTATAAAAAATTATGTGGAAATTCCATATAATTCCATGTATTGCCATATATATCCGTATTTCATACTTTATTTCATGTTCTCTTTTCTAAAAAAAATATTTATTTATTTCTCTTCCCCACCCTCATCTGCTATATGTCCATTCGCTGTGTGTTCTTCTGTGTCTGCTTGATTTCTCTTTAGGTGGCACTGGGAACCAATCCTGGGATGTTCTGGAGTGGGAGAGAGGGGCTCAATCTCTTGTGTCACCTCAGTCCCCAGGTCAGCTGTGTCTCTTATTGTCTCTCCTCAGTGTCTCTTTATGCTGTATCATCTGGCTGCGCCAGCTCTCCTCTCAGGCAGCTTGCTGCATGGGCCAGCACTCCTACATGGGCCAGCACTCCGTGTGGGCCAGCTCTCTGCTTGGGCCAGCTTGCCACCTGGGCCAGCTTCCCTTCACCAGGAGGCACTGGGAATTAAACCCTGGACCTCCTAATGGTAGACGGGAGCCCAATCACTAGAGCCACATCTGCCTCCCCATGTTCTTTTTTGTTCTCTATAAATATTTATTTCCATTTGTTAAAATTTTCCTCTCTGTTTCAATTCATTACAGCCTTTCTACTCTAGAGTTATACACACTTTTGTTCATCCCAGCACTATTCAATTTTTATAATTAACACTCTCTATTTCAATTTATTGGGCTTTTATTTTCATTTAAACTGCTTCAATCATATTTAAATCATATTTCTTCTTACAGATTATATACATTTTTATCATTTATTGATTCCTAGTTTCTCCATATGTTTATGCTATTTGAAAGATATTCTTTACAATGCATTTTAAAACCTATATATATGTATATACTTTTTATACTGACTAATTTCAGCAGTCTTGAAAAATCCTGGTTATAATTCTGATGAGTTAGCCAGTGGTTGCATAGATTCCCTTTTGAAAAATGATATACTCTTTCAGTGATAAAATATAAGGTTATATATTTGCTTTTCTTTCTTAACCATAGAGCAGAGGGGTCCAAAATCATGAGGAATAGAAGTGGTGACAGCAGATATTTTTCTCTCTTATTTCTAATCTCAGAAGACAAACTTTTACTATTTAACTTTTAATGTGATATTTACTGCTGACATTTTTAGATGTTTTTATCAGAATAAGCTTATTCCATCCTTTTACTAATTTTGCTAAGAATTTTATCATAAATTTATGTTGAATTGTATCAAATGATTTTATGCATCTTGTGGTGATCATAAAATTTGCTCCTTTAATCTGCTAGCATGGTTAATCATACAGATGAAATTTCTAATGTCAAACTTACCATGCATCTTTGGGATAATCCTCTCAGTCAATTATTTGATTCTGCTTAAATATTGTGGAGTCAATTTCACAATTATTTTATATAGATATTGAAGTTATCTTGTAATTTTCCTTTTTATACTATCCTCACTAAATTTTGTTACCCAGATTATACTAACCTCATATTATGCAAAACCCTTAGTGTTCCCACTTTTTCTATCCTTATGAAGTATTTGTAGATATTATTCATATCTAGTGTTTTGGCATACTTTACTAATGAAGCATTCTTGGGAATTTCTCAGGGAATGATTTTTTTTGGGCATAGTATTCACTTTTGTTATCTTTATTATCACTGAAATAAACCCCCTTTATATGCAAAATTCCATTCCCTTTAAGTTTGCTTTTTCTGACTTTCTGCTATTCTAATATTTGTTTAGGTGTTGTAAATTAAGTCTTCTAGGAATTTTATCACCTCTCCTAAAGTTCCAAACTTATTGACCTAGTTAATCGCGACAACTAATGACTAATGACTAATGACTTCTCTTTTGCTGTCCCTTTAAACATTTTAATCCTGATTTTACAGGTGTCTTCTTTTGGGGAGGGTTTTGTTAATTTTATTATTCTTTTCCAAGAAGTGACTTTTTGTTTTCCCTTTCCACTTTAAGATTGTTGTCTATTAATTTTTACTCTTACCTTTCTTAATTCCATTTATTTCTTTTTGAGGATTTATTTCATTATGCATTGTCTAATGTCACTGTTTTCTTCTATGGTTCTTATCTAGTCTTTGCATCTAGCCTACAGAATGGAGTCCCCATAATGAGTTTCCATAATAGAGTTTTCTTTCACTAAGTGATTACCTGTAAGTTTGAACAAAGTGAGATATGAATTCTTTTTTCTTATTTAATTATTTGTCCTTAATTTGTATTTTACTATAATGGTGCTCAGTTAATTTCCTCTATATGAACTAAACTTTGCTGATCCTCCAGTGTTTGCTGAATGGCTGCATTTACCAAGTGTCTCACCTGTGCTTGAGAAGAGTGGGGATTTTTCAGTAACTCTGTGCATTGTTGATCTCCGACAGGTAGGTGGAGTTTATGAATTGTCTTGCTCATATTTTCTACATCCCTACTGGTATTTTGTCTGTTTTGTTAATTGCTAAAAGACTGTGGGTAAAATCTCCCATCATAGTGGTGGATTTTCCTATATCTTTATATCATTCTAACATTACTTCATATGTATTGATGCCACATTGATTTGTGAACACAAATTTAAAATTTTTATTATTATGAAATGACCCTCTTTACATCCAGTAATGCTGCTTCCTTAAAGTTTCTTTTGTCGCGTATTTCTGAAGGTGTACCAGCTTTCTGTTGGTTAGATTTTACAGGTTGTCATCTTCCATTCTTTTATTTTCAAACTCTCTGTACCTTTTTTGGATATCTCTTATAAACCACATGTAAATGGTTTTGAAGTCTAGTTTGTCTGATAATAGTACAGCAACTCCAGTTTCCTTTTGATTAGCATTTGCATGGTGTATCTTTTTCCACCCCATTTCTTCCAACGTAATCGTGTCTTTGTGGGACCCTAGTACATAGCACATATTTGGGATATGATAGTTCTCAGTTTTGCCATCTCTGCTATATTTTTTGCCATTAAATGTCCTTAAAACATTTATTAATTAGAGAACTTGTAGGCTTATAAGAAAATCATGTAGAGAGTACAGAGTTCTCATCCACCCTCCCTCTCAACACAAAACATTGCTTATTATTAACATTTTGCATTAGTGTGGTACCTTTGTTACAACTGATGAAACACTATTATAATTGTTACATTATTAATTATACTCCATAGTTATATTAGGAGTAATCTCTGCCTTTTCATTAGAATATTTAGTCCATTTTCATTAACTGTAAGTATTGATATGCTTGGATATAGGTCTGAAATTTAGCTATTTGTTTTCAGATTATGACTTCTGTATTTGTTCTCTGTTCCACCTCTCCTAGCTTCTTTTCCACTAATTATTTTTTTGTTATTCTAGTTCAATTCCTCTATTGACCTTTTCACTGTATCTTTTTACATTATTTTTCAGTGGATGTTCCAGGGATCATAATATTCATCCTTAATGTTTCACTATCTATTTAGAGTTAGTGTTGAATTACTTCAGGAAACTATTCTTCAAATTGTCACCATTATCCAAGATATTTTTTCCCTAGAATCACCAATTAATTCTTTTAAAAGGACTACTTCAACTTCTGAACTATTTTCCAATCTTTTCCTCAGCTTCCTTGTGCTGAATTGCCTTTATCAACCCATTCTTTCTAGTGTGGATTTTAAGTATCTCTAGATTAGTGTTAACCAAGAAATGAATTCCCCAAAATTGAGAAGAGAGAAACACAGCCCCTGTTATTATTTGAAAGGGGTCATGGCAATGAGAACTAATAGCAAACAGAGTCATGGGAACTTCATAGGCTCCCAGATGTCCAGCTCATCCTCCTGATAGCTGGGCCCTAGAAAGAAGTGTTGAAGCCAACTGGCAAGTATGAGCTGTAGCTTCACAGAGGGGGTAACTTCCTCTGACCTCCCTGTGAGCTTCCCCTTTACAACACCACTACAGTGGCTAGACTCACAGCGATGCCTGTGTTTTCCATCAATTCTTCCTGCCCACCTGCCAGTGTTTTAGGCTCTCCTGGTTATTGGTTCTATTTCATCCTCCAACTCCTCTCTTCCAGTCTCTCCTACATTTCAGTAAGTTTAAAGTCTGAAAGTACTTCCCTTAGTATAATAAAAAAATTTAGTCAATCTGGTTTCCTGACTCATACAACCTTTAGTATCAAAAGTGGTTCCAGGGTATCAGAAACTTCAGAAAGGAAATAAGGATTTTTCCCCCTCTTAGATAAGATAATGTTTTAAAACATTAAGACCACATCGTCAATGGAAAATGAATACTGGTTACCTGCCCCATGTGGTGGCATGACATTGAGTTAAATTACCACCTGTAGTTATTTGGAGTCAAATATTCATGGGAGGCCAGGCTCTGCATGATCACATACCTGCTTCCATAGAATGTTGTGGTAGAATTAGAAAGGACAAAATGGTGCATTTGACTGGTTGCTTCTAAGTGCACTGGAAAAATTGAAGGAAAAAATAGATGGGTACAGAGGATGTCAATGACATCTTAAAATGAGCCCTTATATCCTAAAGTCACAGAATTGAGATTTCTAAAAATGAAATTCAGAATTTGCTCCCAAGAGTGGCTGAGCAATAATAACATGAAATACACTCACTGTCCTACTGTTTTACTAATTTTAAAGATAGCACTTTGAATAGAAAAGATTGGGACATTGAAATTGTGGTAGGGATATCTGTAAAGATCTTGAACTCCCAAATTTTGCGACAAATTTCAACATACAAATGGTCCTTCCTCTCCTTTTGTTAGGATCGTATCCTCTTTTTGCCTGAAAACAATTTAATGACCTCTCCTTGAACAGGAAAGCTAAACATTTTTAGACCCATTTTCACAATTCTCATTAATTTCAAACCTTTACCCATACTCAAATCCTAGCACACCTTGGTGTGTCAGATATAAAGTTAACTGAGATAAGATACCATGTACGACAAAAAAATCACAAGATTTTACCAATCTACATAAAGAGAAATCTGAGGAATGTGGGATCCCATGACGGGAATGACATGTGGGATGGCATCAGATTCATTGGTAGGGATGCCGTTAACTAGACATTCTGAAATTGTCATTTTAGGTCAAGCAGCTGGGTCCATCCACCTTTTTCTTGTTTGCATGACTGAATCCTTAATTCCAAATTGGTCTGAATTATGGGAATGGACATAACTCAGTGGTTGAGCACCTAGTCCCCATGTCGGAGGTCCAGAATTCAATTTCTGGTACCTCCTTAAAAAAAAAAGGTCTGAGTTAAATAAATTTATGTTGTCAGAAATTATTGGTATATATGGAGGATGTCATACAAAGGCCAAGGAAGATAGGAAAAATGGAGTGGGTTTTCATTATAACTCAGTAACCTACCTCCCCATTTACCCCAGGAGATCCAAGATGATGCCCCCTTCAGCAAGGACTGAGGAAATCCTGGGATGAAAGTGTATCCTCCCTTCAAAGGTTCTGTAGAGACTGTTTTCTGCAGGCTAGGCATGACATTTAATGACATCGTCATTAAACTGAGCTCCCCGATTTCCATGAGGAAGATGGGATCCTGTAGTGGCAGATGTCAAAGTGGTGACATTCAACTGTCAGAGACATGGAGGAGGTGTTTACCCCAATGGACAAGAGGTCCAAAGAGTACTGAGAATGGCTTGTTGTACAGAAATCTTTGGCGTAGCTAATTGATTGCTGGGCCCAGGACAGTGAAAATATGGGAAGACAACCAGTCTTTTAGGCGGGCGTGGGACCTGTGGTTGGCTCAGGCCAATGAACGGGATGGGGGGGTGGGGGTGCCCAGCTCCACGGGTCACTTAGGCTGGTGCTGGTTCCTGCAAAAGTTACATTCATGATCTCTGTAACAGTCAAATTCACCAAGCCATCACATTACACCCCAACATAAACCCACCCTACCAGTATCGCCTTCACTGCTCTATGCTTAGGGGCAAGATAGTTGAACTCCATCCTGGCACATTAGAGCTCTATGAAGATTGCCTTGATGAGCAAAAGGGTAATCCCAAGATTCAGAAAGAAGCTCTGCTTCTGGAACTCCTCCTTCTTTTAGGAGGTTTCAACCCCAGGGAGAGATTTTGGAATGGGAATTTCTTACTGGAAAATAGTTGTAATTGGCTGCTGATGGTCAGTGCCCTCGAAGAGGGATGGACTCTGCCCAGAGAAAAACCTTGGATAATGTTGTCATACAGGTTATGGAAATGATCAACCCCAAGGCCAAGGCCAGAGGGCACCTCCTTGGTTTTAAGGAGATGCACCATGTCCATCCTTGCATTAACTCCATGCATGAGGCTGAACAACCCTGGACCTGCTGCTCCTCCATAAAGAGCACAAAGGCAAGAAGATAACTGATCCATGTGGAGGTGTTACTGTAAACATGGTGATTTCCAATAGACAGCCCTTCCCAATCAAGCCATGAAGGACAAATGTATCTCTTAGTGATATGGTGATTTATTATGTCCGCATAAGCAAGGAACTAGGGGAATCTTCCCAAAACCAGTTCAAAGTGAAAAAAGGAGCTAAGGTTTTTACAGGAAAAAAGAAAAAGAAAACGGATATTGAGAAGAAAACAAGTAAAAACCAAAACCAAAACAAACAAAAAAATGGGTGAGACCAGGGGTCTTGTGAGAAGAGTATGAGCAGTTTCTCAGTCCTGTGTTGTCTCAAGCATATCAAACTTGTCTTCGATTTCAGCAGCTAAAAAACCAGTTTAGATATAGTGGTGCACTTGCAAAGCCTTCATCACCCCTTTCTCAGCCAACCGCTCAAGGATATCAAGCCTTTTGTTCCTGAGAAAAGTTACAGAGGCAGACATGTCTATAGCACGTCTTCAGCAAGATCCATTGTAGAGCACAAGGAACAGGCGAACAAAATTAACCGATAATCTGGATCCTTCTCCTTTCTCTTAAATTCCCTGAAGAAGCTTTTTTCATTTCAGCTCCCTTGGTCCAAAAAAAAGAACACAAAAACCCAAAGATTAAAAGATACACATATCGATTCCTCTGTCTAGAAGTTTTGATATGTTTGTGAGATTCATGGGAAACTTTGCAAAGCATATCTTATCCCAAATCTGAATGTCAAGCTTGTTTGCTTTTCAATTCTGATTCCAGCCTTGACAAGTTCAAAATTTTTGAACTAATGACAGATTATCCCAAGCAGTATCCGACAGCTGATACACAGATTTTGCCTATCTGGAAAATTTCCAGAGCCCTGGCCCTTGAAGTAGGATCCTCTCAGTTTAATAATGAATCCTTATTCTTCTTCTAAGATACTGACCTCATGTTTACTATAGAATTCCTTCCGGGATGTTGTGCAAATATGATTCTAGGCCAGCAAATGTATTTTCTAGTCATCGTTAGCTAGGATGATCCAAAGATTGTTTATAGTAGAAAGATCCCAGAGACAACCATTTTGTATTTATTCAGAAAACTGGCTTCTGGAGAAACTCTGGGTTGGCATCACTTGTATTTTTGAGGGAGATCTTGTCCCACGAGGCAGCTTTCATGTTTCCTCAAGGCTGGGGGCTTGAGGATGTGGACCGTTTCAACAAAGTGGTTCAGGCAGTTTGAAGACGTCTACAAGCCAAGAAGTAAGAGGAGTCCATATCCACCATCCAGCCTTCCGACACCCCACTCTTGACCCCAAACGGTACAAATGAACTTGGAGTGCACACAGCAATTGGCTGAAATGTGGCTAGAAAAAAAAATGGTCAAGTTAAGTAGAAGAAGCAATAGTAATGGCTCAGTGAGGACAGCCTAATGTCCAGGCTGCTGGAAAAGACATTTGTATCATCTAATTTTAAAAGGTTTGCAGATGATGAGTTCTTGAAGTCCATACAAGGATATACTTTACATGTTATTTTCTTACAAAGGACTCTTTTATGATTGAGGTTTTTGAGGAAAAATGTGATCAGTGTTTGCCTTTGAACACATCTTTGCTGAACGTTATACAGCAGACCTGCTAATCAGGCCTATGGCAGGAACATCTGATGCTCCTACAAAGTGTTATAACAGAACACTGCCATGCTGGCAAATTTTCCATTGTGCCTGTTAACATTGCACAGATTCTATCTTTTATCTTTTCTACAACAGTTTTTGTTTTGTTTTGTTTTGTTTTGTTTGAAGGTACTGAGGAACAGGGATTGAACCCCACACCTGGTATGTGGGAAGCCATGTTCAACCTCTGAGCTACATCAGCTCCCCCAGTTTGGCTTCCTCATCTTTGTGCTTCTTGTTTGTTTCCATGCCCCTAGGTGGCACCGGGACATCCTGTGGAGAATCAAGTACCCAACCGCTTGAGTTACATCCACTCCCCTACAACAGTTTTTATTCAAAACAAAACAAAGCAAAACAAAAAAACAAATCCATCTTTTTGTTCAGTTGTGAAGTAATGAGATCTGATCATGGTTGTAGTCTCATCTTAGGAGAGCTTTCCAAATTGATTGTTTCCCCCAAACTGTGCTTTCTGTGGCTCTCTAAGTATTAAAGTAAGGGAAGTGAGCAAAATGCATGCAGCTCTTTTGTTGTACAGAGTAGCTGTCATGGGTTTGTCCTAAATGGACCCAGCAATAAATTTCCAAAAGGATTTGTTAATTCCTCTCTTCCTGACTCTTCTCTTTAAAGTGTAAAATATTACTATTTAGAATGAAAAGAAAAATTATTGTAATCTAATGCATGCAAGTTAAAGAAAAAAGAAAAACATTGATGAAATCATTGGGGTTCTCGAAAGATGTTTCTAACTGCAGGTACTGCTCCAGCTGTGGTTTCTTTACTAAAATAAACACAGCCCCTGGAAACTGGTGTGCACTTATTGATTTTGTGAATACCTTTTTTCCCCTATACCTCTTAATAAACACTAACAGAAGCAGTTTGGTTCCTCCTGGGAGGAATAACGGTATACCTTCTCTGTTCTGCCTAAGGGAGGTACTCTTTCTTCATTTTTTCTCATTTCTTCATTTTTTTCTCATTTCTTTTTCCCACTCCATGTTTCCCCCAATAACTAATGTAAGGTCTATTAATAGTTTTGAATCCTATGTCAAGGAAATTAATTTACAGGATAGCAAATGTTATAGGAGGAACAAATATCATACAAATACAATCATATAAGGATGACCTTTTATATCCTCTTCGGGGAGAGGTTTTGAATGTTTTCTATTCTTTGAGGAATAATTACCCCATGTTACATGGAAGTATCACTTTGTTATTTTCTTTACTTGGAAGTTAAAGGGGTATATATAGATGTCAAATTGACAAAGGGCGGATACTGCTTGTTTTCAAGTTGTCAACTTGGCCTTATCTGTTGTCTAAGATTCAGAAGTGCTCTTCACAGAATACTTTTTCATGTAAAAGTCTTATTTGGGTTTGCAAAAAGAGGACCCTCATGAACTTGGGAAGGTAAGAATGAATCAGTGGCCACTAATCTTGTCATATTATGGCATTCAGACTCAAGGACAGACACAAAAGTTCACAGGAGGCTCCAGATTCCAGATTGTCTGCATCCAAATGACCCCAATCCAACTACCAAGCACAATGCAGTATCATCAGATTTGGCAGCTTGCACAGTAATCTCCACAAGCTACCCTGCCACAAACCAATTTCAGTGACCTGACATCCATGGCTACTTGGATTTTCCTACCAGATCCTCCCTACACTCCTATTCTACTTCTCCAGGGTATTGTGGTTAGTGGCTTGCTCTGTTCCTTTGACTCAACTCATTTTTCCTAGACCTTGACTTCCATAGCCCTTCCACACTGATGTGAACTTAAATTCCTTTACTGAATCCTTTACTGAATCTCTTATTCCAAAAAGAGTTTTTTAGTTTTATTTTCCTGATTGATTGCAAATGATGTGCTGTCCTAGTTATTTAAAATTCCCTACATGCATATCCTATATCTGAACAATGTTGGCATGCCTATTTTGCTGCCTTAATCATGGTTTTAAATTACTTCTGTGTATTTCTACTCCTGATTTTTTATTGAATGTCAAACATTGGGTATTTTAACTAAAAGGTTCCAGATGATATTATCTTCCATTGCAGGGTGCTTACCTTTTCCTCTGGAGTCTTGTAGAGTGGGTGCTGATAACCATTTATCTGATCAGGTACTGTACAGAGAGGAGCCTGAGTTAATTTCAGGTGAGAGTCTAGGAAGTTATTCAGGGCCTCTCTCCTGGCACAAAGAAGTCTGAACAACATAAAGACCTATGGGAATTTTGGGAATTGAAATGGATGATAAAGTTACTGACAAAGACTGGATGGCTGAGGGAAGGTGTGTGGACTGAAGGGAGAACTAAAGAAAGAAGTCTGATTAACATTAAGGAGTGAGAAAAGGCCAATCTTAGTGAACTGGACAGAAAGTTAATGGTAAAAAAAACTTCAATGGTGAAGTTGAAAACTGTCATGCCCCAAAATTAAACATAAGATGTATTTTTCAAGAATGAGTGTATGGTCAACAATTGTCAACCATATCGAGTATCCCAATTTCAAACAAATCAGGATAATAAAACTTAAATTATAAAGTTGGTAGAAAAACAAGATAATGGAGGGCAAGTATCTCCCATGTCATATGTGTTCAATAAATATTTTGGTCCCTCCTCCCTCTCTGCTAGATAATGAGAATATCACTAGTGTGGTAAGGATGAATGTCAGAGTAGAGAATTTGAAGGAAAAGAAGACAGGTAAGTTTAGAATACTTTCATGGACACTTTCAGCATAAAAACGAGACACAAGTAGCTCACTAGAAGCCTGTGAAGCAAAGGATTATGAACTAAAGAACAACACCTGGGTGAGTAGAAGAATGAGTTTGAGAAAGGATAATGTAGTAAACAACTAAAAAACGCAGTAAATATAGATGAGGTAATAACCTTATGAATGTGAAAGTCAGACTTAAAGAATGCCATACTCATTCCTACCCTAACTACTTTGTGAACCTACTAATTCTGTTGACATAACAAACATACAAACAAAATGCTACAGCAGAATGTGGGTTTTAGTTATGGTGTTGTCGGCAAGATGCATGTATGATTTGGTCTATCTGTCTCTCAACCTTCGTATGGTTCCTATTTTGAGCCAGAAAATTCCTTGTGATGGGAGTAGCCCCGTGCATTGCAGTATATTTAGCAGCCTCCCTGTCTTCTACTTACCAGATGCCGGCAGCACCCCCACCCAGCTGTGAGAACCCAAAATGTCTCCAAACACTGTCGATTCTCCCAGGAGAAAAGGGCACAAAATGGCTGCCAACTGAAAACTTCAGTATTAGTTAAACATTAAAAATGATGACTATTTCCTTAGAAGAATTGTTTAATGTACTCAAAATCTTATAAAGATGTTCAAATACGCATGCTAATCTCTGTGTTAAAAGCATAATGTTCTTTAGAAAAGTCATAATTTTAAACCTAAAGATTTAGAGGTAAAATGCAACCTAAAACTGTGAAAATTTGTTTTTCATTTAGGCCACATGAAGCGTGTTAGCATTTATATTCCAACTTCTTCATAAAAACCGAATTCTGCTCTCTAGGATTTGTGAAAATTCACTGAATCCAACCTCTGGAACTACCTCATCTTGGCCTGAAAGACAGATTGTAACATTTGAACACTTTGCATTAATTTCTTCCACAGTCTGAATTATTTTTAACATTTACATCTTAATCTATTTATGTTTTATGTGAGGTCTGATATGGCTAATTAAATCATGTAGAACACCATGAAGAGCATTTTTTCAAGTGACATGATTTGGGGGATTTTCCTTTTAGCTCAGTTTTGTATTGGGTTCATGGGGAATTTACTGCTCTTCGTGTTATATATGTACAGCTTCTTAGTTCAGCCTCACCTAAAGAAGCCCATTGATGAGATTCTAATACACCTGACTTTAGTCAATGTCATGACCATCATGTTCAGGATCATTCCAGATATAATGGCATCATTTGGAGTAAGACAATTTTTGGACAATATTGGTTGTAAAACAATATTGTACATTTACAGAGTTACCCGGGGTCTTTCTATCTGTAATACCTCTCTCCTGAGTGCATGTCAAGCCATCATTATCAGTCCCAGTAATTCTAAGTGGGTACGGCTTAAATCTGAAATTCCCAGGCTCATTTTTCCCTTTTTCCTTTTCTTCTGGATCATCAACATGCTGATATATATCCGGGTTATCATAAGTGTAGGTGTCAATAACAACTTAACTGCTGTTCCAATTGGGTTTCATGACGTATACTGTAAAACTGAGGAGTCTGACTACCTCCATTCAGTGGCATTTGTAAGTGGTATGGTGATTCGAGATATCCTGTTTGTGGTCCTCATGGTCTCGACCAGTATCTACATGGTGATTCTCCTCCAAAGACACCACAGGAGAGCCTGGCATATTCACAGCACCAGCCTCTCCTCTCAGCTATCTCCTGAAATCAAAGCTACACAGAGCATCCTTTACCTGGTGGTTTGCTTTGTTTTCTTTCATTGCTCAAATTGTTGCCTTAGCATTTATATGACCTATGGACCTGAGAAATACCTGAGACTGGAGAGAATTACTGGACTCATTTCATCATGCTACCCAATGCTCTGCCCTTTTGTGCTGTTGAAAAATAATAAAATTCTTTCCAGGCTTACTTCTTTCCTTTCAAAGAAGAGAATTACTTTTCATAAAGGAAGATTCAATGGATGTTTCTGACTCGCCACACCTTCTTCTCCAATAGAAGAGTTACTATAAAGATTTATACAAGGGGGAAAAAGTCATAAAATTAGAAAGTGTCTAGACCATTCAATGGGGAAAAGAATAGTCACCTCAATAAATTGTATTGGAATTACTGTTCTGGGATATCTGCCTGCAAAAGAATGGAGGCGGAACCCAACCTCTCATCATACAAAAAATTAAATGAAAATGGATCAATGGCATAAATATAAAAGCTAATAATATAAAGGCCTTCCAAGAAAACAGGGAAATAACTTCAGGAACTTGTAGTCAACAATGGATTTTCACTTTTTATGCCATAAACAAAAGCAACAAAATTTTTAAAAAGTTGATAAAATGGACTTCATCCAAATTTAAAAGTTTTTGCATCTGAGGACATTATGAAGAAAATGAAAATCGAACCTATAGAATGAGGGAAAATATTTGGAAACCATGTAATTGATAAGGGCTTGACATCTAGAATAAAGAACTCCTACATCTCAAAAACAAAATGGCAATCCACCCAATTAAAAATAGGGCCAAGGATTTGAATGCACATTTCTCCAAAGAAGATATTCCAATGACCAACAAATAAATGAAAAGATGCTCAACATCATTAACCATTAGAGAAATACAGATCAAAACAACAAAAATCCAAAGAAATATAAATATAGTGGAATACAAGAAATATGGTTAAATATTGCAAAAGTAGCACGTAAAGGAGAAACAGGAATAAAACCCAGAGGAAAGAAACAGAAAAGAAATAAAATGTGTGGTTTACATACTCATGTATAAATAATTATGTTAAATGCAAATAGTTTAGACACACCCTTTAATTAAAAGACAGAAATAGTGAGAATGGGTAAAAGAAAAATGACCCAACTATATATGATGTCCTAGAAACCCATTTCAAATATAAGTAGGTGAAAAATAAAAGAATGAAAAAAGATATACCATGAAAACACTAATCAAAAGCCAGCTGGGGAGAGTTGAACTGACAGGAACTGTCTGAATCAACTACTTTGAACTCTGGAGTCTAGTGGAACTCTGTGGAGGAAGATATGGTAAGTTGCTGTGAATTTCACCCTCCACTCAGCAGCTATCATTGCTCATCTCCCAGGTCAGGCCTGGGGACTGCAGCCCAGTCTCCTGAGCATCTTGTGGGTGCCAGGATGGGTAGTCTATAAGGACCCACTTCCCCAAAATTCTGGGGTGTATGGTCTGATCTCTGAGACTTCTTTGAGTCAGCTACTTCAGATCACTGGTGGGCTGGCTCTGAAGGTGCAAATTTTCCCAACTCTCGTCAGGCAAAAGCAACAGAGGAATCTTAAAGAGGCACTCTCTAATTTTTTCTCTACTTGTCACTTCCAGTTCCCTGTTTGGGGCAAAAGTAGTTTGGAAAAGTTAAGAATTGTTGCTCCAGTCCTCAACAATAGCAGCAGCAATGACAGATAATTCCAGAGGAATGGGAGAACTAGATTTTCTGAGTTACAACAGTATAATAGTCAGAACGTCCAGTTCTCAACAAAAAAATTACAAAGCATATAAGGAAGCAGGAAAGTACAACCCATTCACTGGGATAAAAAGAATTTACCTGAAAACCTCCTTGAGGAAATTTATACATTGGAACTATTAGTAAAAGACTTCAATGGGAGCAAATGTAGCTCAGTGATTGAACATGCGCTTCCCACGAGAAGGTTCTGGGTTCAATTCTCTGTATTCCTGAAAAAAAAAAAAAGACTTTATAGCAACTGTCTTAAATATGTTCAATGCAATAAAGGAAACTATATACAAACAACTAAAGGAATTTGGGAAAATATTGACTGAACATAATTAAGAGATGGAAATGATATAAAAGAGCCAAACAGAAATTATGGAACGGCAAAGTGCAGTACTTGAAATGAAAACTCACTAGAGAGATTTAACAGTAGATTTGAACAGGCACAAGAAAGGATTGGCAAACTTGAAGACAAGATAATTGAAATTATCCAGTGTGAGGTGCAGAAAGGAAAGTGAAGAAAATTGAACAGTGGCAGAGGAACATGTAAGATACCATCAAGCATACCGACATACACATAAGAACAAAAGAGAGAGGGAAACGGACTTTGGCCCAGTGGCTAGGGTGTCCGTCTACCATATGGGAGGTCCGCGGTTCAAACCCCGGGCCTCCTTGACCCGTCTGGAGCTAGCCCATGCGCAGTGCTGATGCGCGCAAGGAGTGCCATGCTACGCAAGGGTATCCCCCGCGTGGGGCAGCCCCACGTGCAAGGAGTGCGCCTGTAGGAAAGCCGCCCAGCGTGAAAAGAAAGAGCAGCCTGCCCAGGAATGGTGCCGCCCACACTTCCCGTGCCGCTGACGACAACAGAAGCGGACAAAGAAACAAGATGCAGCAAATAGACACCAAGAACAGACAAACGGGGGGGGGAAGGGGAATTAAATAAATAAATAAATCTTTAAAAAAAAAAAAAGAACAAAACAGAGAGAGAGAAAGGGCAGGAAAGAGAATTTGAAGAAATAGTAGCCAAAAACATCCACAATTTGATGAAATATATGAATATACACATGCAGAATGTGCAACAAACTCTAATCAGGACAGATTCTAAGATGTCCGCACCAAGATACCTTATAGTGAGTTTGTCAAAGTCTAAAGACAAAGAGAGGAATTCGAAAGCAAAAGAAGGAGTTCTTAAATATTAATACAAGTGATCCCCAGTAGAGACTGATAGCAGATTTCTCATCAGAAATCCTGGAGGCTAGAAGACAGTGGGACAACATATTTAAAGTTCTTAAAAAATAAAATCTGTCAACTGATAATTCTATATCTGGTAAAATCATTTCTCAAATAAAGGAGAATTTGAGAAATGTACAGATAAACAAAAGTTTAAAGATTTCATTACCAGAAGACCTGCCCTACAAGAAATTCTAAAGAGAGTAATTCATGCTGAAATAAAAGAACAATAGACAGTAACTCAAAGCCACATGAAGAAATAAAAACACTGGTAAAGATCACTACATAGAGAAGAAGGGTGTTCAAAAATTGTCTTGTGCTGATACATGGTATAGCATGGATGAATCTTGAAGACATCATGCTAATTAAAATAAGCCATACAGAGAAGGATAAATATTCTTTGATTTCCCTTATATTAAACACTTAGAATAAGCAAATTAATAGATACAGAAAGTAGATTAGCATTTATCAGGGCTGGGGTAAGGGAGAATAGGAGTTATTGTTTAATGGATTTGAGTTTCTTTTTTGGATGATAAAAATGTTCTGGAAATAGTGGTGAAAGTACAGAACATTGTCAATGTACTTAAATGTCAGAGCTGTACATTGAAAAATGGTTAAGATGATATTATATCCATGTACATTTACCACTATTAATTATTAGGAAATAGCTAAACAAGACTATAAATAGGCAGTGTCAAGTGGTAGAATGCAACTGCCAAATTCTGCTTATTTTGGGGAGATAGTTAGCTAGGAAAGCCTCTCTCAGATTTTGTTGGATTCTGTTCATTTTTCTCTTCCTGGTTCTAGGAAGCCCATTTATCCACGTTCTATCTCCATGTTTCATTGAGGTGTTCAAGAAAATTTGAACCATCAATTTCTCAAACCAGTCTATATACTAGGGGGAAATTTTTTCTGCTCATGTTTGCATTTTCTTCCATCCTGTATTCTACCACATTAAATGTACTTACAGTATTCAATAATTCTAGCAACAGATAACATGTTAAAGGTATTGTGTATGAAAAAAACACAAAACATTAATACTTGTGATACCAAAACAGTCCTGAATAGGGAACTTGTTTTAAGAGTTCCTGACTTTCCTTGTGAGAAGGTATGATTCAAACCGTGTTTACTGAAACTCTTTTCCACATGTGATGGTTTGAGGCTGTGTGGACCCAGAAAAGTATGTTGTTGAAGCTAATCTATTCTGGTTAATGTAAACCTATTGTAAGTAGGACTTTTGATTAGGTTCCTTTAATTCAGATGTGGCCCAGGGTGGGTCTTAATCCTCTCCCTGGAGTCCTTCATGAGAGAATGTAATTTAGAGGGAGAAGAAAAAGCCATGGAAGAAGCTGAAAGTAATGAAATCTCGAAGAGAAGGGGAGACCAGCAGACAACACCATGTGCCTTGCCATGTGACAGAAGAATCCAGGATCACCAGCAGCCAGTCTTCAGGAAGAAAACATCAAAGATGATGCCTTAATTTGGACATTTTTCTCACCCTTGAAACTGTACACTTGTTAATTAATAAATTCCCATTATTAAAGGCCAGCCCATTTTATGACGGTCTGCCTGAGCAGGTCTAGCATACTAGAACATGCATGAATAAGGAGAATTTTCTTCTCATGCCCTGTCCACCATAAACTCATCCTGCCTTGCCTTCCTCCTCCCTCCATTCTCTAAGAAATGTGTCAATGAATGAATCACATCAGGCTTATATAAAATTTAGAAGAAATATTATTACTCTCTTTGGATATCATTGAAGTTAAAGCATTAGGGATGCTACTACATAAAGGGGGATAATTATCTTCAAAGATTCAGAGATATGGAAAATAAATTAATGTAAATCAAACTTTTTAGCATCTAGTACATCTAAAAATAGAAGAAGCTGCTTCTGGTAGTAGTCATTTCCCATACTTGATGATGAATTACTGTTCAGTCAGATGTGGTGAAAGAGATTCAAACAACAGAGTGTGAGAAATGTAGGCTATTTCTGAAACAGCTTTATTTTTTCTATTCTGTAGGTTATTTTCCAACCATAAGAAATTACTTTACATTTCACAAGAAAGAAATATGGTAAATCAAGCTAAGAGGGAGATCCAGAATAGATGTAAAGAGGGAAAATGTCCATTCATTGAAGCGATTTTCTCTTTGCAAAAATATTAAATGCTTATTATCAGCAGTATAGAAAAAATCAGCCAAGTGAAAAACCTGTCATTATATTGTTATGATGTATCTATAGCATGTAGCTCCTGTTACCACTTGCTTTTTTTTAATCCAACATTTTTTAGCTTAAAATAATTTTTTATTCTGTCCCATGGTTCTATGGATCATGGGTTGAGGAAGCCCTCAGCTGGTCCATCCAGGCTGGGATGGGGAGCGGCTCCTGGTTACTTCTCTCCTTGTGCTCTCCACGGACACCACCTGGGGAGGAGGGGCTCTAACAGCGAGTGGTGTTGAAAGTTCTGACTCTGAACTCAGTCTCCGCTGGTTCCCCAGCAGGCTGCACAGACAATGTGGTGGGAGAAGGGGCTTGTTATCATCTAAGGGGGATGAAAAATCCCTTGGTTGCCTCTAATTTTACACTTCATTACAGCCAAGGAATGGTGGAAATTTAAGCATTCCCCTCAACATTTGCAGGTGGGGGTAAGGATATTATGTTAAATTTATTATTGTCTAGCATTTTCTATCTTGTAAGAATGCCATTTTTCTTGTGTTTTGGTTAGAAAGTCGACTTTTGGGGGGAATTTTTGTTTTGTCTGTGCTATTTGGGGTTTCTGGTTTGCCAAATTCTCCAGTGTGTGGTCTGGCATATGTGAGAGTCCATAGCTAGTCTACCTGCTCTCCTCCTTTGAGTTTCTTCTTACGCTGGTTTTATATATAATGTCCAGAGTTTTTAGCCACAATAGTTGGAAGAATAAGGAGAAGTATGTCTACACCATCCTCCCAGAATCAGAAACCTATGTAATAATATTTGAAGGCTGGTAATGTTAAGTCTTCCACCTGTGTTCTTTTTTCAAAGTTATTTTGGCTATTCTGGGGTCTTGATATTGCATTTAAATCTAAGAATCTGATTATCAACATCTCTCAGCAAAGTCCACTGGGGTTTTGATTAGGATTGCTTTGAATATACAGATCCATTTGGAAAAAATTGACATCTTAACAATAACAATTCTGGTTCATGAATGTGGTTTCTCTCCCTATTTAGATCTTCAATTTCTCACAACAATATTTTACAGTTTTCTCTGTACAGTTTTCACACATCTTATGTTGGATTTATTTCTATTTTATATATTTGAAGTTATTGTAAATGGTATAGATTTTTAATGCCTGCTTTTAATTGCTCTTTACTAGTATATAATACAGAATTGAATTTTTAGATTAATTTAATTTTATTTTATTACTTTCTCCCCCACCTCATTGTTTGTGCTTGCTGTCTGCTCTCTGTTCATCTTCTTTTTTTAGGAGGCACCAGGAACTGATCCCAGTATCTCCCATGTGGAAGGGAGGCACCCAATCAATTAAGCCACCTCTGTTCCCTGCTTGATGTATCTTTCATTGTGTTTCCTCACTTTCATCTCTTCACTGCATCATCTTGTTGCACCAGCCCATTGTGCAGCTCGTTGTCTTGCTCGTCATCTTTAGGAGGTACTGGGAACCAAACTGAGGACCTCCCTTGTGGTAGGCAGGTGCCCAACTACTTGAGACACATCTACTTCCCTATTGAATTGATTTTATATGTTAATGTTGGAACTCACTTAATTTTAGTTACTTTTTTCATCAAAGGATTTCCTTTATTCATTACACACAGAATGTTTTATATATTTTGAAACCTTGTATCTTTCAAAATGTCACTCTGTAAGTAAATTATTTTTCCTGTTATTTCATTGAATAACTTCACCAGAAAAATATTTATCTGTTTTTACCCCAGATTCTCCTTCTCATGGAAAGTCTTTTCCTTCCAATTACCTGTTTTAGGTGTTATTCCTACTCTGAGTTTTTCTCATATCACCAGGGCTAGAGCTCTGATACAACCTTTTGCAGCCTACAGACATAGCATTCCTCCAAGTATAATACAATCATATTGTTCGAGGAGAAATTGTAAATAAAAGCATTTATATATTGATTACATTGACATAGTAGTATACTCCTGTGTGGATACTTTCACTTGTTTGAAAGTTAGAGTTATGGCTGAAGACACTTCCGTTGTCATAACATTTTTAGAGTGAATTTCCTCATGTCATCTAAGGGCAAAATATTAACAAAATGCTTTCCTCTGTACATGTTAAACATATGGTTTCCTCTATTTTCATCCAAGGTTAGAACAATTAGTGAAATGTTTCCCACATATCTGGTATTCACATTGCTTCCTCCAATGTGAGTTTTCTCCTGTTGTCTAAGTGTTGAAGGAAAATGGAAAGGTTTCCCATATAGCTGACATTCATATGATTTTTCTACAGTGCACATTTTCCCATGTTTATCAGGTTGGAAGACTGGCTGAAGTCTTTCCCACATAGATGGCAGCCATATGGTTTCTCTCCAGTGTGAATTCCCTCATTGTTGTCTAAGGACACAAGTTTTTCTGAAGGCATTCTCACATTGATGATAGTCACATTATTGACTTGTAGTGTGATTTTACTTATGTTCATTACATGATGAATGGTCGCTGTGGAATTTTGAAAATTGTTGATATTGAACTTTTCTCCCATGTGAGCTGGCACTACTGAGTCAATGTAGAGCTGTGATTGAAATATTCTCCCAAATAAATCATCCATTAAAATGGATTCTCTCCAGTGTGAGAAAGTGATTGACAGTGGATTATTGATATTCTCTGCATGACATTTCTGAATATTTTTCTCTGGGTTGCACCAGCATAGCCCATTCTTCCAGGGTGAAATTTATAGCTAATCAGAGGTTATAGTATCAATGTATTATCAATTGTCTTGGCCGTCAATTGTCTTCCTCTGGTTTGTTACTCCTAGACAGCCCAAGCATTAAGCAGGCAATGATTTCAGTGGAATTCATGTTTTTTCTTTCTCATAATTCCTGAATTTTAGTTTTCTTTTGGCTGAATATTGTTGAAAACCTTTCTAATGATACAATGTTAGATTATGTCTTTCCTGCAATTATAGCATGTGGTTATCATTTCTTGTTTTTTAAGGCTTACTTTCCCTGTGTGGATGCAGCCTGAGTAGTGTCAGGGCCATGAGTATCTCTTCCATGGGTCCCGCAGTAATGAAGCCTTTGTTCTCCTTGTCTCCAGTTACTTTTTAAAATAGATTCCATAGGATTTTTTTTTCATTTCGTCTTTTTTTAAAAAAGATACATAGATTATGCAAAATGTTACAATAAAAAATATAACGTTTCCATATACACCACTCCCCAAATACCCCACTCCTCCCACAGGACTTCTTTCATTAGTGTGGTACATTTGTTGCATTTGATGAGTATGTTTTGGAGCATTGCTACACAGTTTTAGTTTTATACTCCCTCCCACTCCATTCAGTGGGTGATGGCAAGATACATAATATCCTGCATCTGTCCCTGCAATATCATTCAGGACAACGCCAAGTCCGAGACACCCTTATCACACTTCTTTTTCCCTCTCCCTGCGTTCAGCAAGTCCCGTGCCCACTGTCTTCACATCAATGATATAATTTCTTCCATTGCTAGAGTCACAATAATTCCATAGTAGAATACCAGTAAGACCATTCTAATCCATATTTTATTCCTCCATCCTGAGGACCCTGGCATGGTGATGTCTACCCCCTCTCTAAATCGAGAGTGGTTTAGATCCCACACGGCTGATGGATGGGATTCTCCTGCTTGCAGTTGTAGACTCTCTTGGTTCCCTGGTGTAGGGTTGACCATCCTCATCTCCCTGTTAGCAGACCTGGGTAAGTCCAAGGAACTGGAGAGTAGGGAGAGTAGGTTTCCATAGGATTTTTTACATAGACAATCATGGTGTCTCCAAATAGAGTGTTTTTTCTTCTTTTCCAATGTGTATAATAATTTATTTACTTTTCTGTCTGTTTCACTGACTATAACCTCCAGCTCCTTTTTGAGTAGAATTGGTGGGTGCAGGTATCCTTATTTTATTCCTGATCTTGGGGGTAAAGCATTCAGTATTCACCATTAATTAACTCTTTTAGCTAAAGGTTTTCCATAGATAATTTTATTAAATTTAGAAAATTTCCTTCTATTCCCAGCATCTGAGAGTTTTTATCAGAAATGTTGTTGAACTTTTCCCAGTCCTTTTCTTCATCTATTGAGATGCGATGTGATTTTTATTCTGTTATTCTAATATGAATCACTGTGACAGATGTTGTATTCCCCTATCTATTTTTGACCTTTGTTCTGAGAAGCAGTTCCTTTATATGTAAATAATTTGACCCTTCCAGTTTTTGATTTTAAGCTTTTGTTAGGAGGAACCAGAACGACATTTAATTTAAGACTCATTTCCCTCCAATTCTAAGAATTTGAACCAGTGCCCTACACATTATGAGCTTTTCCGGTGTGGCTTGGTGGGAGAAGGCACTTTTCCCAAGCCCATGTAAATTCTTGCATTGTTTCCTCTCGAATCCTTTCAGGTGCTTCTGCTTCCAGCCTCACAATGATGTGCTAATCAGTACTTGGCTGAATATTTGTGGGTGCCCTTCGCAGACTGCTGGCATTCTCTCCTCACAGTTCTCTTCTCTCCAATATTCTACCAAAGAATTCTACCCCATTGTTCGACTTGGACACAGTTCTGTCTCTGCAACTCAAGAGGACTGCCAGAGTCTGCCTGGGTCACCCTCCCTTTCGTGAGGCCTGGAAACTCTCTCCAGGAAGTCTCAGAAACCTGGGGATCACTTTGTATCTCTCAGGCATCACTGTCTTTCATTACCTCATGTCCAATCTCTTTAAAACTTGTTTCTTGTACTTTATTTAGTATTTGTGGTTGTTTTAGACAAGAGGGTAAATTTAGTCCCTACTATTCTATCTTGGTGGAAGTAGAAGTCCCAATTTTTTCTTGGTTGCATTTTATGTCTCTCCTTCCCAGTTTTGTACACAATAAATAGGTGTCTGCTAGGTTACATGTCTGTCCTCAGAAGAGCCTGTGCTATGGATCCAGCCCTGCTATTGATCTCAATGGTTTAGCCATGTCCAGTGAAAATGGGTTGGATTCTCTCTCCACGTTCAAATTTGGGACAGGGGTACCCAAGACTACCTTCAAGTTCAATTAAATAATAGAAGGACTCCCAGAATATGGCAAAGTCATCATTCTCATGGTTACAGTTTGTTACGTTTATTACAGTAAAAAGATACAGATGAAAATCAGCAAAGGGAAGAGGTACGTCAGGGAGGGTCCAGGAGAGACCAGGTGTGGAGCTTCCAATTGTCCACTCCCAATGGAGTCGTGCAGACAGTCGTATCTCTAGACATAATAGACATGTAATCTCTTTATTTTGTTAAGCCTTTAAAGAGTTCTTTGATCCATGGAAATCATGGACATGAAGAAAATACCATTCACAGCAGAGATGGGAATGGCCAAGGCTATGCGGTTACTATGTGCAGTGGTCTAGCCCCTGCTGCTTTTATTCTTTCTTTTGGTTGAGATGTAACAAATGTTCATTAAAGCATATTCCTACATCAATAGCAGGATTCAGGTTTACATATATCATGCAACCACCATAACCAGACCAAGAATAGAAAATCTCGAGAAATTCAGGAGACTCTCTTTTGAATCCTCTCACCTAATAGCTCACCAAAAGAAGCTGCTATTCTGACCTCTGTTAGCACAGATGAATTTGCCTGCTTTTTAAAAAAGATTTATTTTTATTTCTCTTCCCTTCTCCCTCCCCCCATTGTCTGCTCTCTGTGTCCATTAGCGGGTTCTTCTGTGTCTGCTTGCATTCTTGTCAGCAGCACCAGGAATCTGTGTCTCTTTTTGTTGCATCATCTTCCTGCCTCAGCTCTCCATGTGTGCGGTGCCAATCCTGGGTCGGCTGTGCTTTTTACTGCAGCTCTCCTTGCAGGGTGCACTCCTTGTGCGTGGGTCCCCTATGCGGGGGACACCAAGCATGTCCTCAGCACTGCATGTGGACCAGCTCACCCCAAGGGTCAGGAGGCCCTGAGATTGAACCCTGGACCTCTTATATGGGAGACAGATGCTCTATCAGCTGAGCTAAATCTGCTTTCCTTGCCTACATTTGACATTTGCACAAATGGAAGAGTACAATGTGGTACAAACTCATTTGCACCTGGCTTTTTCCACTCAGTATTATGCCTGTGAGATTCTGCTATATCTCACAGCATTAATTGGTTCTTTTTCACTGTTCTGTACTATTACAGCCAATGAAGCCATTGCAATGTGTTCATGGATTTTAAAGGTGATAGGCATTCAGGCTGTTTCTAGTTTGGGGATACTACGAATACTACAATAGATCATTTATAGAGTTTTTCAATTCTTCTCATGAAGAATCATTTTTTTTTAAACAAGTATCAGGGATTGAACCTGAAAACTGGTACATGTGAAGTAGGTGCCAACCACTGAGCTCCACCTGCTCCACCTCACAGAAATTCTTATTTGTGAAAAAATGACTATTTAAATTCTTTTTTTCCACCAAACTGTATACCTCCAATTTGTTTTCCTGTCCTTACTGCCCATATATTGGTCCTCTTTGGTTCTCTTTATTCCTTTCTGTAGTTTCCTGGTTTTGGCTGATATTATTTCATTTCTACCTGTTCAATTCCCTTTATTCTTTTTAGTAGTGCAAGGTTGCTGGCAATGGTTTCTAGGAACTTTTATTTCTTTGGAATGCTTTATTCTGTTTTCATTTTTCTTCTTAGTTTTTACTTTGGCAAACATATATGTTTAACAGAAAAATTGTCATCCCAATCATTTTAAATCGTCTAATCCAGTGGACTGCATACTGAGATGAAGCTGGGAGCTTTCTTCTAAATTTGTGCCTGTCTATACTCACTCTCCCAGCAATCCATAGGAATTTTGGAGTAATCTTGTATCTTATGTGTCACTCCTGTGCTCAATAACCAATCAGGGCTTCCTATACATTCATGAAGGTTTACGTAGTTATTCTCAAACTATCCTATGCCCCTTTCCAATCACATATAGCATAGCCGGCCAGATGAAAATATGCAACCCTGATAAAAAACAGAGCAGGATATTCCTCATTATGCACATAATGGTCTTTTGGACAGCACTGATTCTTTGAAAAGTGAAATCTTAATCAAATGTTATCCTCAAAGTGGACATTTCCAGGCCTCCATAGCTGCACTGTTTTCTTTCCTCTTAATTTTTTTCCAACTGCCTAACCTATTACTCTCTGCACAAAATTACTCAACCGACATAAAAGGTGAAGTTCAATTCCAAATTGTCTAATCTTTCAATATGACGCAGGTATATTCTAAGTGGTCCATTTTCACTTATCTTGTTTTCGTTGTTGGCCACTGTAGCCATTTGATAGAATTGATGAACTCCAAAAAGAAATATTAGATTATGCTTATAATCTGATCTGTACCTGAGCATGATTGAGTTATGATTATGGTGTTGCATCCCCACCCCTTGGTGGGTGAAGGACTCACAGGTAAAAGGCATGGTGAAGAACAGGGTTGGGATTTCTGAAGTTAGAATTTGATGCTGAAGACCCAGGAAGTCAGCACCCAGAGGAAAGAGAAGCCAGCACCAGGAAGGAAGGAACCTTGACCCCAGAGAAAAGCAAGCCCCAGGAACGTAGGGACCCAGGAAGCCTGAACCCTCGCAGACGTCGGCAGCCATCTTGTTCCAAATAGACTTTGGTGAGGGAAGTAACTTATGCTTTATGGCCTGGTATCTGTAAGCCCCTACCCCAAATAAAGACCCTTTATAAAACCAACCATTTTCTGGTATTTTGTATCAGCATTCCCTTTGGTTGACTAATAAAGTCACCAAGTAAAGAGTATTCAGTTTCCATTCTACTAAAACCATTTCTATAAGATACGTTAGGAATTCCTTTGCTCTGTGTGAGCTGATGTATGAAAAAGAAAATAAAAAACCCCATTGTTGATAATAAGCACCTCTGATGTGATCATATAACTCAAGAGAAAAACTGAAAAAACCGAAAACCAAAAAACAGCAATAATCCTGAAATTAACTAAGATTCCATGCTTGCAGGTCTGATGCTGTGCATCTTTGGCCATCACATATTGTGATGAGCTTTGTCACAATTCTGGTGCCATAATTTTTGCCATAGAGGCAAGGCAATGTAAAACTCTGAATGCAATACCTAATATTACACACAAACACACACACATTTAGGGAGTCGGTCTCTATCTTGGTACCTAAGAACCTAATTCTTGCTCTGGTTTTTCTTCAGTCAAAACCCGGGCAGATGGGAAGTGGATTTTGCTCGAGTGGTAGAGCATCCGCCTACCACATGGGAGGTCCAGTGTTCAAACCCAGGGCCTCCTGATCTGTGTGGTGAGCTAACCTATGAGCAGTGCTGATGTGTGGAAGGAGTGCCGTACCATGCAGGGGTATCCCCCATGTAGGGGAGCTCCATGCCCAAGCAAGGAGAGCCACCCCTCATGAAAAAAGTGCAGCCTGCCCAGAAGTGGTGCTGTACACACGGAGAGCTGACACAGCAAGATGATGCAACAAAAAGAGACACAGATTCCTGGTGCTGCGGACAAGATTGCAAGTGGACACAGAAGAACCCAGAGCGAATGTACACAGACAGCAGACATCAGTGTGGGGGGAGGGGAGGTAAGGTGTGGTGGGAAGGGATGAGAAATAAATAAAAAATAAATATTTTTTAAAAAAGCAAGAAAAAAGCCCTGGGCAGAGCAGCAGGTCAGGCCAAGTGCAAAGGTCAAAAGCAACATATTCATCCTGATATAAGCTGCCCCTCACGTTCTCTCAGCACCTATCAATTTGTTGCTGGTGGGTGATGGATCCTGAAATTTGGCTTGTTTTATACAACAGTGTGTTGATGTGGCATGCTGTGACTTAGTTGCCCCTATATAGGTAATCTTAAAATAATAAAAATAGCATCCAGGTGACAGGTACAAACTTTAAATTACCATTATAGGAACAGGTCGGGTGTTGGTATTTGATCCTTAAGCTAACAATGCTTAACAATTAATAAATGACATTTTCAGGACAATGCTGTTTTCAGTTCTCCTCCTCAACATTTAGTCTTGGATAAAACCAATATAAAGAATGTGGCTAGTAATTTTGGTGTTCCATCTTTAGGTTGGTCAAATATATATATATTTTCTTTTCTACAAACGCTTACGTCTGCCTTCATTGCTCTAAAGTGTGTGGTCAGGCAGAACCACCAGCAGCCCAACGGCAGCGAGCCCTTCCTCATCGGCATCAGCGGGGGCACGGCGAGCGGCAAGGCTTCCCTTTGTGCTAAGATTGTGCAACTGCTGGGACAGAATGAGGTGGACTACCTCCAGAAGCAGGTGGTCATCCTGAGCCAGGACAGCTTCTACCGTGTCCTCACATCGGAGCAGAAGGCCAAAGTCCTGAAGGGCCAGTTCAACTTTGATCACCCAGATGCCTTTGATAATGAACTCATCTTCAAAACGCTCAAAGAAATCACCGAAGGGAAAAGTGTCCAGATTCCTGTTTACGATTTTGTCTCCCATTCCCGGAAGGAGGAGACAGTTACTGTCTAACCCCGCGGACGTCGTGCTCTTTGAAGGGATCCTGGCCTTCTACTCCCAGGAGGTATGAGACCTGTTGCAGATGAAGCTTTTTGTGGATACGGATGCGGACACCTGGCTCTCCCGCAGAGTATTAAGGGACATCAGCGAAAGAGGGAAGGACCCTGAGCAGATTTTATCTCAATACATTACCTTTGTCAAGCTCGCCTTTGAGGAATTCTGCTTGCCAACAAAGAAATAAGCCGATGTGATCATTCCTAGAGGTGCAGATAATCTCGTGGCCATCAACCTCATCATGCAGCACATCCAGGACATCCTGAACAGAGGGCCTTCCAAATGGCAGACCAATGGCTGCACCCCATCACGCAAGAGGCAGGCTTCAGAGTCCAGCAGCCCACCGCATTGACCTTGCCTTCTTCAAGCCCCAACCCCTGAAACAGACAGGAGGAACGGTCAGGAGGCACTGTTGATCTGTACATATCATTTCCTCTGATGTTACTGTAGTTAAGAAAACACCATAGAGATGAAACGCCTTTGATTTTTTTTTTTACTTTGGATTGGGTGAAATGATACAGACCTTGACCCTGAGCTTAAATGACAAACTGTGCCAACTACTACTGATGATGCCTAATTATGAATCCAACGTGTAACCAGTTATAAATACAAAACATACATACATATATATAGAGAGAGAATGATCTATTTTTGTGTAAATGTACAAAGAATGTAAAGCTGTTTGCCATGAGTATTTTGCAGGGCTGCCTGTACTTGTGTGTTTCGGGACTAGAACAGGAGTTTCACCAAGGGGAAATGGCCTGCTATATTCCAGGTGAGGCCAGCTCAGGCATCTGTCTGGGAGATGAGGAATGGGGGAAGACCAGCTCATGTCACTTCAACCTAACTCCTGGAACTCTCTTGGGAATGGGATTTGAAACCCTTGAGTGGCTTCCCTGGCAGATGCCACCTCCTTGTAGCTGAACCTTAGTGATATGATAAGAGATACTGTCTTTTTTTTTTTTTAGTTGAAATTTAGATCTCAACTCAAACTCAGGGAAGAGGCCCACTGAGGAGAACAAGTCTTCTGCCTTTTCTTTTTGCCCTACTCCCCACCTCTGGCTGCTCAGACAGCTCAATGACTTCTTCCTTTACCACTTCCCAGTCTCTCCCAGCAGCCAGAGCTACCTCTCTTACCTTCTTAGGCAGGGATTTTATGAGATCATTTCCTGTTAAAATAGGGAAGGAGGGAGATCTACTGTGCCTGTTGTAGTGTTTAAGGAAGCACTGGTTCCTTCTGCCTACCAGGGAAGTAATTGGCCAGACACTTTGGGACTTTCCTGTATTACTGAATACATAGTGGCCTCCTGGAGTTGGTGTTTGGTGGAGGATTTCTGGTAACTGGCTGCTGGCAGCCCTGCCCGGGGTGGCAAGAGAGCTTTGCCCATGTAGGGGCTTTTATTTGCAGCGAGATGAGGATGGCATGCCCCCTTCGCCAGGGATTTCCACTAGCATCATCACAGCCAGGATGGTCTCCTTATTTATGATTTGCTGCATGACTACAGTGGCCACTGGGCATTAAGGGGCCAGGAAAAAGGAAGAGGGCATTTAATTAATGAGTACACAGATTGGAGTCCTAGGTTGAAAACTTAGGGAGCAGGAGAATTCCAGCTTTCCTGAGGTCTTCCTTTTGGTGGAAACTTCCTTCTCTGGAACCAAGTACACATTCCAGACTGATTTTTGGCAGAGGGATGAAGGAAGTGGAGGGAAACTAATACAGAATTCTGAGCCTCCATTTGTAAGTGCAAAAGAGCTGGAGCTCATTCATTTGAGGGTTGACTGCCCCGAGGGCTTGGTAAGCCATGGTATTAGTTATTCCATGCCACTCCTAAAACCTTTGGGGAACCCTTTCCCTTCAGTTGCTTTCAGAGCCCGTTTGAGCCATATAGATAAACCTCTCATACCTAATTTCCAACCCTCAGACTCTGCACCATCCTATTCAGTTTCCCTTTTGTAGACTCCGTTTGACTCTAAATCTATTTTGCTGTTCAAAAAGTTGAACCTAGCTCCCCAGCCGCACTTTGCCACCCCTGAGACATTCAGAAGATTCTGGTGCAGACTCTGGAGGGGGCTCCCGAAGGCAGCAGTAGCCTGGCTGGAGTAAGTGAGGCTCCTAAGATGCCTGCTCTGAAGGCCAGTGCTTACTGGTATGGAGAAGTTGTGGAGTCAGTCTTTTTTAATCTTCATCATCATGCCTTCTAGAGTTCTGAGATGAAGGGTGGATGGCAGGCCTGGGTTAGGATCCTGAGGTCACAAGGCCCTTGGCCTCAAGGGGCCTGGCTGTGCTCAGGTGAAGCCCATCTCTGGGCATGCCTTGGCGTTCAGTGGGTAGCATGCTCAACTTTACTTGAAGCTCCCAGGAGTCAAAACATTTAGTGCCTTGGCTGTCCATCCCACTGCCTTGGAAGATGGATTTTTCTTGTCTTTGAGCCTTTACTTAGCTGCGTCCTCATCTACCAGTGGCGTTGGGACCATGCCTCCAGCATCTCTGAGTAGCCCTCTTATAGCTTGGAAACAGCTTTAGGGCTGCCCTGCCCCTTTGTAAAGCAGTCACCAGTCCTTGTTAGTTTGGCTGGGGACACTGGGCAGTACTTGCTGGTTAACTGACAAGGTTTAGACAGCTTCCCTAATTCTGTGGCACACTGCATCTGGGAAAGGAAGTGGTGGGAGGCTCTACTTGCTGGCTACCCCAGCATTTAACCCACTGAGTCTCTGAACTTGAGCTTCCTATAGGAGAAATCCTGGTGCTAGGTAGTAGTTGAAGAACCACTGGCATTCTAACTCAGGGATAGAATTATTATCTTGGAATCTACACATTTGGCATCTGGGTATCTTTGGTTGTTCAAGGAGGGGGCACATGAGCAGGTTTGGGCAATGTTGGTGGATGGAAGTCCCCAGAGCTACCCAGTGGTGCTTGCTTCTTCCTCTCTGCCCGGGTGGACCTTGGACCAGCCTTTTGGGAATTAAACATCTGGATTGTCATGGAAGCTCCCTCACTCCAACGGAACTTCTGCCTCAGGTTTCTTCTTCTTGGGGCAGGCAGACACTGGTTTGAGCAAAGTGATGGGAGCCTATGTGAGGAGGACAGGAGTGTTTTCATGTCCGGGTGTCCTTAGATTTGGAACTGATAGGGTAAGCCTTCGAGGAGGCAGTGGTTACAGAACTGGACCTCCATGGGACACGGCAGGAGAGGGTGACAGGGCTGCCACATCTGGAAAGGTCTCCTTTTCACCTTTTGTCAGAACTCAGTCATCCATGCAACTAGCTTCTGTGGAAGTTGGCTCCCTGCCTCTTCTGGGCTTGGGAGTGAACACTTGCTCCCATACCCAGGTGGGGTTGCCAGTCTCTGTTAGGCCACTAGGTTGGCCTGGAGACACATGTGCTCCTCCGAGCCTGGCTGGTTTGTCTGTTATCTCCTTGCTGCCCTAATGCAGCTGATGTGATTCAGCAACACTGACCTGCACTAATGTCCACGGCCGTTGGAGGGAAGTAGCCTCTTGGGGGGAGTTATTTCACTCTGCCCAATGGTTTCCTATTTGCCTGTCAATGATTCTAGTGCCAAGGAATGGGGCTGGTTTGGGTGGACGCTAGGCTAGGTTCTGGATTGCAGAACTGTGCTTCTGGGAAGGACCGAGTGGACTTCACCCTCCTTGCCCTTTACACTTTTCTCAGGGTGGAATGGGGAAACATTTGGGGTGTGAGATAAAATGGGATGATAACAGGTGGTTGGGAAAGACATCTTTGGGATGAATCTGGAGCTCAAAATCCTCTAATCTTTTGTCTTTGGGCCTTTTGCTGCCCTGCTTTAATACCAAGTGATGGGTATTAAAGATCAGCTTTGTTGTTGCTTAGAGGCAGTGAGTGCCTAGCCAGTCCTGCCTCAGGAACAGGGTGAGTAGCTAAACAAAGTTTTTCCCCCCTTCTTTCAGATGCTTGCTTTTTTCCCTTTTTCTTTCTGCTGCTCTGCCTTTATTATTAGTTATAAAAATGACCACATATGATGTACTTTCCTGTAAATAAAGACTGAGCAAAAAAAGATAAAAAAAAAAGTGTGCGGTCATTGAAACATCCCTTTGAATTGCATCTAATACAAATTCAGGTATCTTGACACCCTTTGGCAAGTTTATATGCTAAGCCTTATAAACATTTTAGGAAAGAAGATTTGGAAGACAACGCCTTACCACATCCATCTGTGGGGTTTTCTGCACACATTGGTATTGATTTGGCACCATTTATGTTTTCTAGGAATAAAACAACATTACTCTCCTTCCCCAAAGTCCCTCCCTTTGTGGGCCTGCATTGTTGGGAAAGCATAAAGCAGGCTATGTGTGGAACATGATTCTTTTTTAAAAAAAATTATAATTAATTTTTTATTTACAGGGAAGCTTTCTATTACATACAGATTACATAAAAAATATAAGGGATTCCCATACACCCCACTCCCTTCCATACTTTCCCACATCAACAATGTCCCTCATTAGTGTGGTGCATTTGTTACAATTGATGAACACATATTGAAGCATTCCTACTAACCATGGATTAGTTTACCTTATAGTTTATACTCTGTCCTGCACAGTTTTGTAGGTTATGAGAAAATATACAATGACCTGTATCCGTCACTACAGTGTCATGCAGGACAACTCCAATGTCCTGAAAATGTCCCCAAATTATACCTATTCTTCCCTCTCTTATCTCAGAACCTCTGGTGGCCACTGCCTTTATATCAGTAAGAGTTCTCCCAGCCCACACTTTTTAAAAAAAAAATGTAATTATCTTTTTTCAAAAGTTATTAGATCACACAAAATGTTATATTAAAAAACACAAGAGGTTCCCATATACCCCACCCCCGACCCCCCAACCCCATCAAGGTTTTAATTGTATTCTTTCAAAGATATGTAGATCATAAAAAATGTTACATTCAAAAAATAAAAGAGGTTCCCATATAACCCCCAACACCCTCACCAAACTCCTTCCACATCAACAACCGTTTTCATCATTTTGGCATATTCATTGCATTTGGTGAATACATTTTGGAGCACTGCTGTACTGCATGGATAATAGTTTACATTGTAGTTTACACTCTCCCCCAGTACATTCAGTGGATTATGGCAGGATATATAATGTGCAGCAACTGTCCCTGCAATATCATTTATGACAACTCCAAGTCCTGAAAATGTTCCCATATCTCATCTCTGCTTCCTCCTCCCTGCCCTCAGCAATGACCATGGCCACTTTTTTCATATCAATGCTACAATTTTTTTTCCATTACTAGTCACAATAGTTCCATAGTAGAATATCAGTAAGTCCACTCTAATCCATATTTTTTCCCTCCATCCTGTGGATCCTGGGATGGTGATGTCCATTCTCTCTATATCAAGAGGTGGTTTAGATTCCACATGGATGATAGATGCAATTCTTCTGCTTGCAGTTGTAGGCACTCTCTGTTCCCTGGTGTGGTGGTTGACCATCTTCACCTTCTTGTTAGCTGACCTAGGTAAGACCAATGAACCAGAGAATAGGAGTTGCAACTTTGCTGAGGCTCAGGACCCAGCTGGCACATGGACAGTCCAGAGATTCAAGTCTCCTGAGTATACACCAACCCTAGCACCAACCACAGGTTCAGTAAAAGTGAAGGAAGAGGTATGTGTAGAAAGGTCACATCTGAGTCCAACTCCATCACACTCAGGAGCACAAATTCCAAAGTAGGGCCCATTCCATGGCACTGAACTCCAGAGCCATCTGCCATGACCATTGAACCTGTGGGTCTCTGTAGCTGTCAGGAGAACCAGTACCTGGGGTTGTATCTACTTTGGCTGTCTCTGGAGTCCTGTTGAGGCATGTGTAAGCGTGACCTATCTGGTGATCTCCTTACTCTTTTTTGAAGTCTCTTAGCCACATAAACTCATTTGTCTTTGCCATTTCCCCCTTTTATTCAAGGTCAAGAAGTTTTTAACACATGATCCTACATGCAGGCTGAGATATTCTGCTGGTCTGAGTTGAACCTTTTATTCAAAGTCTCTTTCTAGTTGCATCACCAATTAGTGATTGGTAGTAATCCCTCGGCGCCAGCGAGGCTCATCCCCCAGAGTCATTCCCACATTGGGGGAAAGGTAATGCATTTACATGTTGAGTTTGACTTAGTGAGTGGCCACATTTGAGCAACATGGAGGCTCTCAAGAGGTAACTCTTAGGTACCCTGCAGCTTTAGGCCTACTTCATATTTCAGGCACACAGGCTCATAAGCATAGTCATCAGTATCAAGACATCATCATTGGACCATCCTTCTTCATTGGTCTGTGCCATTGCACATGGTGGGTTGTTGCTGCTCCATTGGGGAATGTGATAAAGCTTCCCTGGGTAGGAAGTCAGCACTCCCTTAGTTGTCATTTGTAAATGTAACTACTTTCAAAATACCTAGCATATATTTGAACATTTTTATGTACCCTATATATGTGCCCTAGAGAACTCCCTCCCAACCATGTGCCCCCCATCAATAACACCCCATGCCAGTGTTCCTCCCCTGCCATAGTTTAACCTCTCTGTGGTCAAAACTTCTTCAACAATGAAGCCTAATATATTGCCAAGTTCAATTAATAGGAAAATGAAATATAGTGATGGGTTTAAAGATTAGAAATAGAATAGATACTAATTTATAAAAATGAAAATAAAGTAAAAATAAGTTGGTGTATTAAAAAATGAAAAATATTATAAAGCTTTGTTTTTGACGTTTGGTCTTTCAACACTGCAGTGGATGTGGAACATGATTCTATAATCAAACCTCAAGGAATCCATTTTGAATCCAACCCTCTACCAGCCAATCTCATGGTGTTCAAGTCCTTGTATAAATGGATGGCTCTCAGTGGTGTATTCAATAGACTTATGAGGGAAGAATTTAGTAAAATAAAGGCTGATATCTTAAATTAGCCAATATATCTGAAAGTCATAGAATGTAATCATGCCACACACTATAATAGTTATATTCCATAGGTTGAGTTATTTTGCTTTTTTGAGTCAAAGATGTTAAGACTACACAGTGATCCTGACATTTAACCAATTTATATGTCTATTTCACATTTTATTTAAGTAATAGGAATTCTTCCAGCTGATGAAACAGAAAATTAAGTGCATTGTAAGGATTTTATCCCATGTTTTAAATCTATGTGCTGGGAAATTAAGTCTACTTCTATTTTGCTGTCAAAGAAACACTTGAAGGATTTGTATTTGTTTGTATAAGTGCATATATTTATGTGTATGTGTTTAGGGGAAACTGATTATATTTTAACTACATTTTTCCAGACACCATATTATGTATTTAGCTGTATAAAAATTTATAGCTGACTAGGGAAAGTATGTATTGAAGAAATTATAGCAGTGAAAATATGACCATTGTTCTTATAGGCACATAAATTTTGGTGACACAAAAGTAAATTCATCAATACTTCTTAGAGGAAAAGGAGTGTTTCCCAACATAGTTGGTACTTAAATTGGTTTTAAGGATTGAACAAAAATTATTCCTGTTGAAATGATAAAAATGAAATATCTTTTTTGAATAGCATCTTTTAGAGCTCTTTGCAGTTACTGGGTTATGAGTCTCAAATGGTTTTAAAGAAAACTGTGCATAATGTGAATACTTTGATATTTCTTCCCTACTATAATACTGCTGAATATACTAAGTTTTATTTTTACATCATGTTAAAATTGCAACCTCAGCATAGATCTTAAACATGATTTTTCTGAGAGATTGCTTATAATGTTGTTGGTTTTCTATATAGATTACCAAAAAAGAAAAAAGAAAATAAAAGAGAAATTTGGTATTTGCATTGCTCATAACCCTATTAAAACCACTTTTTAGACTTTGGTTATTAAGTATCTCTATTTTTTCCTTTATGGGTGAAGCATAATGTATAAACCTGCTCTGCACATTTCTCCAAGCACTCAGATTCAGTGAGAAGGCTCCTGTCCTCAGTGTCCATCTCTTTACACGTGCAGAAAGGAAGCTGGTTTGTTGCACAGAGTGGATTGCAGGGATCAGGCTATGAACCATCGATTCTCAACTCTAGCTAAGTAGCACCGACTCATTATCATTTTATTTTGCTGGCTTTCATGGAAACTCTTGAAATCTCTGGGTCATTCGGAAAATAGCATAGATTTTCAAGAATAAAAGCTCTGAAACCAGACATCCTGCGTGGAAATCTTGGCTCTGCGTGTGCCTTTGGGAAGACTTCTTAATCATGATGAGCCTGCTTCGTACTCTCTTTAGCCATTTCTTGCTGTGAGCGATAAATAAATGAGTGCCTGCAAAGCCATTATCATTATTTCTTTGCTTATAGTAAGCTTTTAAGGGATGTCATGGTTATCATTGCAATAATAAAAACTGCAATAGTATCTAAAAATAAAATGAGCACAGTTTACAAGGGCCAGTCCTACTTACAGTGCATCCTCTACCAGGTACACCCAGATTTCTTTGCACGGACAGTGAACTTTTGGCATGTACAATTAACCCTTGAAAACAAAACAATGCCAAATTAATGAAAAGTCACTGAATTTATTCTTTGAAAGAAATACTTAACTAACATTTACAAGTGGCACTTTTAAAAGACATGTAATCTTTTTATTTTGTTATGCCTTCAGAAAATTCTTTGATCCATGAAAATCATGGACATGAAGAAAATACCATTCCCAGCAGAGATGGGCATGGCCGAGGCTATGCGGTAGCTACGTGCAGTGGTCTATCCCCGGCTGCTTTCATTTCTTTCTTTTGATTGAGATGGAACTAATGTTCATTAAAGCATATTCATACATAAATAGCAGGATTAATGTTTATATATATCATGTAACCACTATAACCAGACTAAGAATGCAATATCTCAAGAAAATCAGGAGACTCTCTTTTGAATCCTCTCACTTAACAATTCACCAAAAGAAGCTGCTATTCCGACCTCTCTTAGCATGGATGAATTCGCCTTCTTTAGACATTTGCACTTGTGAAAGAGTACAAACTCATTTGCGCCTGGCTTTTCCCACTCAGTATTATGCCTGTGAGATTCAGTTATGTCTCACAGCAGTTAATTTGTTCTTTTTCACTGCTCTTACTATTCCAGCATATGAAGCCATTGCAATGTGTTCATGCATTTTATTTGATTTTTTTAAAGATTTATTTTATTTATTTCTCTCCCCTTTTCCCCGCCCCAGTTGTCTCTTCTCTGCGTCTATTTGCTGCATGTTCTTCCTTGTCCATTTCTGTTGTTGTCAGCAGCACAGGAATCTGTGTTTCTTTTTGTGGCATCATCTTTTTTTAAAAAAAGATTTATTTATTTATTTATCTCCCCTCCCCCCCCGTTTGTCTGTTCTTTGTGTCTATTTGTTCCATCTTCTTTGTCCACTTCTGTTTTTGTCAGCGGCACAGGAATCTGTGTTTCTTTTTGCTGCGCCATCTTGCTGTGTCAGCTCTCTGTGTGTGCGGTACCATTCCTGGACAGGCTGCACTTTCTTTCACACTGGGCGGCTCTCCTTACAGGGTGCAATCCTTGTGCATGGGGCTTCCCCACGCGGGGACACCCCTGCGTGGCAGGGCACTCCTTGCGCGCATCAGCACCGCGTGTGGGCCAGCTCCACACGGGTCAAGGAGGCCCGGGGTTTGAACCGCGGACCTCCCATGAGGTAGATGGACGCCCTAACCACTGGGCCAAGTCCACTTCCTTGTTCATGCATTTTACAGGTTACATACGTTCAGGCTGTTTCTAGTTTCGGGATACTGTGAATGCTATGACAGATCATTTATAGAATTTTTTTGTTTGGTTGCTAGATACAGATTTATTTTCAGTTCAAAGACAAAATATAAAACTCGGTGGTGAAAAATGTTGCCTTTTCACTTGCATTCTTTAGTAGTATTTTTTATTCTCCTGATAATAATCCTTTTTTCAAAAAGAAAGAGGTATCAGAGATTGAACCCCAAATCTCGTACATGCGAAGCAGGTGTCAACCACTGAGCTTACACTTGCTCTGCCTTACAGAAAATCTTATCTGTGAAAAATGACAATTTAAATTCTTTTTTTCACCAAACTGTATACCTCTCATTTGTTTTCCTATCCTTATTGCCCATATACTCATCCTTTTCGGTTCTCTTTATTACTTTCTGTAGTTTCATGGTTTGTAATGGTATTATTTCATTTCTACCAGGAAAATTTCCTTTACTATTTAGTAGTGCAATCCTCCTGGCAATGGTTTCTAGAAATTTTTATTTCTTTGGAATGCCTTTGTTTTGTTTTCGTTTTTTTCTTAATTTTTACTGTGGTAACATATATATACATAACAGAAAATTTGTCATCTCAATCATTTTTAAGTGTCTAATCCAGTGGATTGCACTCTGAGATAAACTGTGAGCTTTCTTCTTAAGTTGTGCCTGTCTATACGCTCTCTTCCAGCAATCCTTAGGAGATTTGGAATAATTTGTATATTTTGTGTCACTCCTGTGCTCAATATCCATTAGGGATTCCTATTCATTCAGGAAGGTTTGCACGTTTATTCTCAAACTATCCCATGCTCCTTTCCAATCACATATAGTATAGCTGGCCAGATGGAAATAGGCAACTCTGATAAACAATATAGCAGGTTATTTCTCATTTAGCCCATTTAGGTCCTTCAGATAGCACTAATTCTTTGAAAAGTAAAATGACTTTTAAAAAATTAAATTGTCTTTTTTTTTTAAGGTACGTAGATCCCAAAAATTTTACCAAAAAAAAAAAAAAAAGAGGTTCCCACATACCCCATACCCAACTCCCCCACTCCTCCCACATCAACAACCTCTTTCATCATTGTGGCACATTCATTGCATTTGGTGAATACATTTTGGAGCACTGCTGTACCGCATTGACTATAGTTTACGTTGTAATTTACACTCTCCCCCAGTACATTCAGTGGGTTATGGCAGGATATGTAATGTCCGGCATCTGTCCCTGCAATATCACTTAGGACAACTCCAAGTCCTGAAACGCCCCGCATCTCATCAATCTTTCCTCTACCTGCCCTCAGCAACTACCGTGGCCACTTTCTCCTGATCAATGCTACAGTTTCTTCCCCGATGTGGACATTTCCAAGCCTCCATAGCTGCATAGTTTTCCTTCCTTTTAGTTTTTTCCCCAACTGCTTAACCTATTACTCTTTGCATGAAATTACTCACCTGACATAAAAGGTGCAGTTCAAGTCCAAACTGTCTAACCTTTCAATATGATGGAGGTATATTCTTAGTGGTCCGTTTTCACTTATCTTTTTTATGTTTTTGGCCACCAGGTAAACAGTATTCCAGTTTCCATCCTACTAAAAACATTTCTATAAGATATGTTAGTAAGTCTTTGCTCTGTGTATGCTGATTTATGCACAATAAAAAAGAAACAATAAAAACCCCATTGTTGGATAATAAGCATCATTGCAAAACTCAAGAGCAAAGCCAAAAAAAAAACAAAACAGAAACAACCCAAAATGCAAAAAACAGCAATAATCGTGAAAGTAAGCAGGATACCATGCTTGCATGTCCAATGTTGTGAATCATTCAGCACCACATATTGTGATGAGGTTTTTCACAACTCTGGTGCCATGGTTTTTACCACAGAGGCAAGTAAAGGTAAAACTCTGAATCCAATACCCAACTCTACACACACCGACACAGACACTCACACACTTAGGGAGTCGGTCTTTATGTTGGTACCTCATAACCTAATTCTTGCTCTGGTGTTTTTTCAGTCAAATTCTGGGCAGAGCAGCAGGTCAGTCCAAGTGTGAGGCTCAAAAGCAGCATGTTCACCTTGAGGTAAGCTATGCCTCGCTTTCTCTCATCAGTTGTGAATTTGTTGCTGGTGGGTGAGGGATCCTGAAGAATTGTCTTGATTTAGAACAATGGTGTGTTGACATGGAATGCTGTGACTTAGTTGCCCCTACTTGCCAAGAGGTAATCTTACAATACAAAAATAGTGTCCGGGTTGGCAGGTGCAAACTTTAATCACCATTTTAGAAATCAGTCAGGTTTTGATATTTGATCCCTAAGCTAACAATGCTTAACAATTAACAAATGAGATTTTAAGGACAATGAAGATTTCAGTTCTCTTCCTCAACATTTAGTCTCGGATAAAACCAATAAAAATAATGTAGCTACCATTTTTGGTGATCCATTTTTAGATTGGCCAAATTATATATTATATATTTATATATATTCTTTTCTTTAAACTCTTATGTCTGCTTTCATTGCTCTAAAGTGTGTATTCATTGAAATGTCCCTTTGGATCACTTCCAATACAAATTCAATTATCTTGACACTCTTTGGCATGTTTATATGTTAAACCTTACAAACACTTTCGGAAAGAAAAGATTTGGAGGACAAAGGCTTACTACATCCATTATGGATTTTTCTACACATTGCTTTTGATTTAGCACAATTTATGTTTTCTAGAACCAAGCACAACATTACTTGCCTTCCTCAAAATCTGTCCCTTCATGGGTCTACTTGTTGGGAAAGCATAACACAGGCCATGTGTGGAACATGATTATATAACCCAGCCTCAAGGAACTCATTTTGACCCCAACCCTCTACCAGCCAAGTCTCCTGGTGTTCAAGTCCTGGTATTTGATGGATGGCTCCATTGGTGTATTTAGTAGACTTATAATGGAGGAATTCAGGAAAATAAAGGCCAATATCTTAAATTAACCAATGTACCTAAAAGTCATAGAATGTAATCATGCCACACACTAGAATCGTTATATTTCACAGGCTGAGGTATTTTGCTCATTTGGGGCAAGGATGTTAAACCCACACAGTGATCCTGACATTTAATTTATATCTCTAATCGACATTTTATTTAAGCAATAGGAACTCTTCCAGCTGATGAAACAGAAAAGTAAGTTGATTGTAAAGATTTTGTCCCACCTTTTAAATCTATGTGCTGGGAGATTAAGTCTACTTCTATTTTCCTTTCAAAGAAACACTTGAAGGATTTGTATTTGTTTATATATGTGCATATATTTATGTGTGTGTGTTCATGGGGAATTGATTATATTTTAACTACGTTTTTTACAGTATTTTACCAGACACTGTATTATGTATTTATCTGTATAAAAATTTATGGATTAGGGAAAGTACATATTTGAAAAAATATAGCAGTAAAAATACGACCAATGTTCTTAGGGGCACACACATTTTGGTGAAACAAAAGAAATATTGATCAATATTTCTAAGAGGAAAAAGGAGTGTTTCATCACATAGTTGATACTAAATTGGTTTTAAGGATTGAACAAAAATTATTCTTGGTGAAACGATAAAGAAATGAAATATCTTTTTAAAAGATTTATTTATTTATTTTATTTATTCCCCCACCCCCAAGATTGTTCTCTGGTCTTTCTGTTCATTTTTTCTTCACCTTCTCCATGAGGCACTAGGAACTGAACCCAGCACCTCCCACACAGATGGTAGTGCCCAGCAGCCTGAGCCACATCTGCTTCCCGTGAGCTGTGGCATCTGCTGGCTTGTGTGACCTGCTCATTTAGGTGTCTGCCTGTTGTGGCAGGGTGTGGCATGGTGCGGCATCTAGTTCGTTGGGGCGAGTATGGAATCTGGTCGTCTTCTTTAGGAGGCACTGGACCGAATCCAGGACCTTCCATGTGGTAGGCAGGTGCCCATCTGGTTGAGCCACATGCTCTACTTGAAATGAAATACTAATGGCTTTGCATGTAAAAGGACGACCATCAAGACATGAGTCTACATAATAATAGGAAATTAGACACATTAACATGTTTATTATGTCAAGTGCAGATGATTCATATACAGGTCTTAGATGTGGGGAATATGTCTAAAGACGTGTTTTAGAAACTATGTTCTACTAAGATTTTGAATTATTGTTTGATATAAAAACACAGACTGAGGTACAAAACCATTAGATTCATGAGAAAAATGTTTATGTGGCTCTGAAGAACAGCAATGATATTGTGGGTGGAGTGAGCTTTGGCGTGGTGGGGGATGATGCATATTAGATATTAAAATCAGAAATACGCTATAAATGGATGTGTCATAATGATGGGAGTGAGTGTTGCTGGGGGGGAGGGGTGCGGTGGGGGTGGTGGGGTTGAATGGGACCTCATATTTTTTTAATGTAATATTTTTACAAAATCAATTTAAAAAAAAAAGGGGGGGGATTCCCATTAAAAAAAAAAAGAAATATGCTATAACTCAGAAAGCCCCAATCATGCTGTGGACAAGCAGAACCTATGCACTGGACAGCTTTAACTTGTCCTACATAGCATGAAAGTTCCATGGCTTTGAAATGATGAAATTTTCTCATATGAAACAACCAGCTTTTATGTCCTAAGCCATGATCATCCACAAAAGTCACTTATGAGCTTTCATTAATAATGACTTTGAGTTGGGTTTCCAGTACCTACCTTTGTCATGGACACCTATGCAACATAGAAATTGCTATCAGTATCTTTGCTACCAAATCTGACCCATGATATGTGTAATCAATCTGTGAATGATTCACTTTAGCTACCAATGTGATGCAATTATAATATCTAGTAATGTTGGGTCATTGGTCACATCAGGAAAAAAATATTTTTGCCTGTTGATTGTTTACTTAACATAATCCTTTCTTTTTTCCTTAATATATGAGCCCCAGAGTTTGGAGATGGTTACTGTACAAATTTTAAGCAATAGGGAAGGTTGAAACTATTAATTTTTCTCAGTGTTCCTTACAGTAGAATTGTTGTGTAACTAGATTATGGCAAATGAGATGTAAACAAATGCTATTTTATTCCTTAAAAAAAAAAACTGTCCTAGCATATGCTTTTCTTTCTCTGCACATCTACTTTCCAACTACTTGAAATGTAGGGCTTTTAGTTAGAGCTCCAACAACAATATGACTCTCAATTATTTTAAGGTATGGAAATAACTAGACCCCAATGAATCTGTGGGTTTCAAAAGAATATTACTCCTTTCAACCATTGGATAGAGCAAGCCAGTTTCCTCTTAGCAATTAGGATCATTCACTACAATCAACAGAGTATACTCCTTCTCTATCACATTAATGGCATAAGGAACACGAAATGGTCAGGGGGAAGTCTACATACAATTCAGCCTAAGGTGGTGAGGATGGGAAACAAAAATTACTAAAGTGTGATAATAGGTATATTATTGGAAGGGGTCACTGCCAAATCTATGCTTTGTTCAGGAGTCCATGGATTCTGGTTATGTGTGAAAGAGCACAATATAATAGATGATTACCACATCTTGTAAGGAAGAGACAAACAGGATACTATTATTTAACCTTATCTAGGCTATTCCAACTTTTTATCAGCTAGCACCTACTCAGTGATAAGGCATAGAATAAGACCAGTGTATTCCATGAGTGTAAGTCTGTCACCTCCGTTCCTTCATGGTAATGATTTTCTGGCCAGAAGCAATGTTGTACAGAAAAAGTTGGGGTAATTAAGGCACTTTAAATTCACAGATATGATGAGTTATAGAAGAAAAACCATACTAAAAATATGAATCCATCATACCTATGCACATGAGGGGACTGCAATCAATCCACATTTTCTTATTGAAAAGGGACTATATCAAAGGTAGTGGAAGGGATTTAAGGACCAATTGCTGGATAGTAGTCCTCATAGATATCACACAATCCTAGTTGGGAATCCTTAAAACGGTGAAGCACAGGTAGCTGAAGTGCTACAAAAATAGAAACCAATGTCAGAGTCACGGACCAGAAGGCTATCGGGAATGAAAGACAAAGAGAGATTGGGATCAGGGGATCTGAGAGCACTGAAACCTCAAGCTCATCAGACAAGCCTATTAATCTCAGGGGCTTCTTTATATACCCCAAGCAATCATGAGAACCAGCAACTATCCTAGTTAGTTATTCCCATTACCTCAAACCTGTAATACAATGGATCAAAATCTACGATTTTAATTCAAAGTACAGAATTTCAATGTTCTATACATTGTCAAGAAAGCATACCCATGAATCTTGTTGCCCAGGTCGCCCCATTCTACCTAGTCCTTGTTCCACCTGAATGTACGCATCTCCTTGCTAGATTTATGACCTGCACGTATAGCTGTGGAGACAGCATGACTCGGTAGTCAAGGAAGTAATTTGTTTCCATGGAAACAAGATGCTTTTGTTTCCCACAAACCAACACCAATTAGACTCAATCTTAGGTTAAATTGAAGTAATGGGTCTTTAATCTATCTGCTGATAAAGAGGATTAGAAACCCTCTTTTAAGGAAGGTATCAGTATCCATAGCTTCTACAACTTACCATACACAATATCTATCACTTAAGCAAAAATTTCTAGGCATGGCAAGAATGAAGTAAAAGAGAAAAATAGACCTACTATTCACCCAGTCATCAAGTATGACATTCCAAGGGTTTAGCAATACTCTCCCAGAAAGTGAGGACAAAGGCCATCCCTCTTTTGGGGTAAGGCTAAATTCTTCATACACAAAGACCTCTCAATCTATTTTTGTCTTTGTTAGCAGTGTTTTTTTTTTTACCAATATAACATTCTTAAAATCTTGGTAAGCTCTTTACAAATCTGTTGCATGTGCCCAAATCCTTATGTACAATTAAAAAAAAAATAGGCCTCACTCTAATCTGAGCATATAAAGCTCCTTTTGGACAATGCTCTTAGGTTCTTAAAATCCTCTTTTAGAGCTAAAAGGTATAAGATGTACCTCTCTAAATCTTTCAGAGATCTTAAAAGAACTTACAGACATACCCTCTATTTGATCTTTGTCTTCAGGTTTTATTTTATTTTGAGAACATGTACCGTTCAGGCAACTGGAGACAATAAATCCTTTCAATTAAAAGTCTAGAAACCTAATTCCTTTAGATTCCCTTTAGACCCTCCTTGCAAAGTAAAGAGTTCCTTCTTTAGCTCTCCTCTGTGTTCTTATTCTTTTTCCTATACAGCTAGAAGCACTCAGATAACATGCTCAATGTTGTGCCTGGAGATCTCCTTAGCAAATCCAAAACTTCATTATGCACGTTCCAATCTTCTAAATTACTGCCAGTGGCAATTTGTGTACAAGTATATTAAATGAGTCTCCAGTGTTTCAAACTCCAGTAACAATTTTATCACTATTTTTCAGCTTTTGTTGACCATTTTCTCTCTGTATTCTACCCTTCTCTAATAGTTGCCTTATCACTTTCAGGCTCCGCTTTGTCAATGACAGGAACATTTTAGGACAAGAAATCCAAGACTCAATGATGCAAATATCATGCTGTGTTTAGGTGACATTAATTTCATTAAGAAATAAGACTGTAGCTTTAGGTAGATTCAGATCATGGAGTTTTATAGAGACTTAATAAAGGGATTTAGACTTTAATACTTGGCCAAATAGAATCCAAAAAGGTTTTGTTTTTGAGGAGCTACTTGAATAGATATGAGTTTTAAAAAGGTTATCCTGCATTAGGTGGGGATGGTTGGGAGAAATCATAGCCTGATTGGAGGATATTGCAAGAGCTCATGGTAGAGATGATCAGGCTATAAACTTCAGTGGTAACTGATTTGGAAAAGATATGCTGTATTAAAATATATAATTGTTAGATCTGAAAGTCTTCTCGAAACAGAAACACTAAATTTTTCTTACTAAATCTTTAGTAAGATTTTCTTACAGCAAATCTTTATTCCGAAGAAAAGCTGCCTGAGGAATGGACTTAATACCTGTGAAATTAGTTAACAGAGATATCAAACTTATCTTGATACTTGACTTCTGAAATTCAGAAATGAATCTCTGTGGCAAAAATAGCCATCTCCAGATTCTGGGTTCTATCAATATTTTCCCAAACTTGGGCTCCCTTTCAATAAGAAAATATTTTCAACTTGTTTTCCAGTAGCCACTTCCACCAAGGATATTCAGCCACAACTTGGGATACCAAACCAGTTAAAACATAGTAATTCAATAAACCAGAATATGTTTTCTAAAATGATATGATGTTCAACTACTATTTTGGTAGTAATTATGGCCTGAGGCAGGAGAGGCAGTAAAATAGACTGGTCAGGAGCGTGGACCTGTTGCTGGAAGTTGAGTTTAAGGACTCAGGGATGTCGATGTGGCTCAATTGGTTGAGCACCTCTTTCCCACATGGGAGGTCCTGATTCAGTTTCCAGTACCTCCTAAGATCAGAAAAACAAACAAGGAAACAAATGACAAAACCAACTCAGGGGAGCCGATTTGCCTCATTGGTTGCCCGCTGTCTGCCTATCACGTACAAGTTTCAAACCCAGCCCTGGTACCTCAAAACAAACAAATAAACAAACAAATGAACAAACAAAAAGCAAACAAAAACCAGACCTACTGCTCCCTGACTGTGTTTTCCTGGATTATTTATCCACCACAGTCCTAAATGCAATCATATGTATCCTTTTAAGACCAAGCAAGGCAGAGGGAGTTTGGAGAGACACACATGCACAGAGGAGGAGGCGATATAAGAAGGAGCAGAGTAAGATTGAGGCAACAATGGAACTCAACCAGCAGAAGCTGGGAGGGGCAAGGAATTCTCCTCTAGAGCCTTCAGAGGGAGCCTGGAATTCTGGCCTCCAGAGCTGTGAAAGGATTCGTTTCTATTGTTTATTTTTTATATATCTTTAGAAAGTACCGGGGATTGAATCTCGTACATGTGAAGCAGGGGTTCAACAATTGAGCTACACACACTCCACAACTTTCTATTATTTAAAGCTATCAAGTTTGTTGGTTATGGCAGATACAGGAAACTAATTCACCTTTTGTATAGCAAATCATGGTTTAACCAATATTGAATATAAAAAAGTGCTTTAGAGTAAGAGTAGGCAGGTTGAGATTCTAAACCTAAAAGCAATATAGAAAAGAAGCAGAAATAACATGGGTCAGGGTGCAGCCCATTGCAATTACTCCTTAGGAATGACCATTTGTTTAGCTTTTCTTTGATTGGCAGTTCAGTTAAAGACCTTTTTCCCAACTCACCAGAACAATCTCTTTAGAGGACCCAGGGGACCATACACTAAAATGACGGATCGTATTATTGAGGTCAAATACATGCACACTTGATGGTTTGTTATTGGTTCTATTTCGTTAACATTTGCATGAATGTGTAAAATTTACAAGGAAAAATGGGACCCTTCACTCCATTGCTTCACACAAAATAAAACTCAACACAGTGAAACAAGAGGACTCTTTAAAGTTGAAAGTAATCCCAATGATTTCTCAACAGGTGAAATACAAAAGCCTTCTGGCTTCTACATATCGCAGGTACACTGAGAAATATTATCTTTGGACTTGTTTTATATTCCATTTATTTTTCAATGTTTTGCCCAGTAATAAATGAGATGAAGGTCATTAAGATATTTTCTGTTCATTACATAGGAAGCAATAGTGTATTTGCTGGAAGATTTTCAGGTTAGATTACTATAATTACCCTTGAAGTTGACACAAGGGGTTCTGTTCCAGGACAGTGCTACCTTGGAATGATTTCCAAAGGAAGCATGGTTCTGATCTTTCATTTGGGCTCAACTAAATCTTTAAACTGATCATCTAATGCAGGTGTCAGTAAAATTTCCCTGTAAAGCACCGACAACACTTGTAAGGCAATAAGTTAACTCTTTGCTCCGTGCTCCCACCCTTCAGAAAAAACCTTCTCCTTAATGGAAATCAATGGAAACTTACCCCAGGTTTGAAAGTTTGTATGTAGGTATTTTTGAGTCATCACACAGCAGCTTTAACCCAATATCCTTCTGATTCCTGTATGCTGGGTCCAGAATTACCAGTTTCTGATTGTTCTTTTAAAGAAATGAGAGGTTCTGATAACAGTCACTGGTGATAACTCAGCTGTATAAACTATAAGAGAAGCCCAAAAGGAATAAAGGGAGAACAGTTGTAGATTAAGTGGTTGAGTGCCTGCTTTCCATGTACATGGTCTGAGTTCAATTCCCTGTACTTCCTAAAATAAAAAACAAAAAAAGGAGTAAAACACTACAAGACCCATGGCCTGTTTCGGTTTATATGAAGAAAGTGTTCTCACAGCTTAAATCTCATTTCATTTCCCATTGCTCTCATTATTACAATCCAATGGTCTAAATACTTTCCATTATCTCTTTATCCTTTCCTTTGCCATTTGGGGATTATCAGACCAGCACATATCCCCATTTTTCTGCATCAATTTCTGTAGGACTAAAGGGACTCAATATATTCAGTCTTCTAGATTGAGCAGCCATGGTTGGCAATAAAACAGGGGAAAATTATGGTGTGCAAGTCTCTCTACTTGAAAATGTGATTATTGAACTATCAAGTGCAATTATTATAATTACTATGTGGAAGGAGCCGTGCTTCTACTTGTCTCTTTCCTTTTCTCCAGGTCTTGTTGTTTTCAGCTTCAGGCTTCAGTGGCTCCTCTCATCTTCTGTGTTCCATTGATTTCAGCTTCTGGCTCTTGGGTCTTTCTCTCTCAGCTTCTGAGCATTTTTCTTTCTCTGAGTCTTCAGGTTCTCTGATTTATAGAGGACTCCAGTAAGAGGATTAAAGCTTAGCCTTGGTTATACAACCTGATCAAAGGCCCTTGAATAAAGTGATTTAATCAAGAGATCCCACCTGTAATAGGTCTATATGCACAGGAAGGGGTTCTCTCTAAGGACATGTTCTTCTGGCATCCACCCAGCTTCCACATGTCACATATAAGTTCTTGCACAATTCAGTGGAAAAGAGTCTTCAATAAATGTTGCTAGGACAGTGAGATATTCATGTGAAAAAAATGGAAACTCTGATCCTTATCCCAAATGATACTCAAAAATTAATTTGAAAGAGATCAAAGATCTAAATGAAAACTAAATGAATTAAGATTCAAGTAGTAGACATAGAAGAATAAATTCATGATGTTTGCAAAGGTAATTAAGCAAGGTATGAAGCATGAACCATTGGAAAAAGTATTTATGAAAAGATACCATTAAGAGAGTGAAAAAGGAGACTTGGAGTTGTCCTGGGTGATGCTGCAGGGACAGTTACCAGACATTGTATGTCCTCCCATGGCCCACTGGATGGAATGTGGGAAAGTGTGGGCTATAATGTGGACCATTGACCATGAGGTGCAGCGGTGCTCAGAGATGTATTCACCAAATGTGAGGAATGCCTCATGGTGATGGAGGAGAGTGTTGCTATGGGGGGAGGAGTGAGGTGAGGGGGGTGGGGGCTAATGGGGACCTCATATTTTTTTGAATGTAATATTAGAGAAATAAATAAAGACAAAAAAAAGAGTGAAAAAGGAAGTCAATGAATACCTTTTAAAAATCAGTCATGGGACATTTATCACGCTTGGTGAATACATCTCTGAGCACTGCTGCATCACATGGTCAATGGTCCACATTATAGTTTACACTCTACTCCAGTCCACCCAGTGGGCCATGGGAGGACATACAATGTCCGGTAACTGTCCCTGCAGCACCACCCGGGACAGCTTCAAGTCTTGAAAATTCCCCCACATCACCTCTCTTCTTCCCATTCTCTACCCTCAGCAGCTACCATGGCCACTTTCTCCAAATCAATACTACAGTTTCTTCAATTACTAATCACAATAGTTCATGAATAGAATATCAGTAAGTCCACTCTAATCCATACTCTATTCCTCCATCCTGTGGATCCTGCAATGGTTGTGTCCACTCCACGTCTTTATCAAGAGGGGGCTTAGATTCCACATGGATGCTGCTGGGGGTAGGGAATGGGAGGAAGAGATGAGATGTGGGGGCGTTTTTGGTACTTAGAGTTGTCCTGGGTGGTGCTGCAGTGACAGTTACCAGACATTGTATGTCCTCCCATGGCCCACTGGATGGACTGTGGAAGAGTGTGGGCTATGGTGTGGACCATTGACCATGAGGTGCAGCAGTGCTCAGAGATGTATTCACCAAGTGCAATGAATGTCCCATGATGATGTAGGAGGTTGTTGTTATGGGGGGAGGAGTGGGGTGAGGGAGGTAGGGGGTGTATGGGGACCTCATATTTTTTTAATGTAACATTGAAAAAATAAAGGGGGGAGGGCGGGGCAAGATGGCATCTGAATGAGTGCACCTCAGAATCTCTCCTGCAAAGAAGCAGCTGATTAGGGTTGGAGTCCTGCTGGACCAGACTGTTTCGGGTGTTTGCAGGGCAGAAGGTGTCTGTACATTGATTTGGTGGGACGGTGACAGAGGACATTCTTGTAAGAGGTAGAATTTTGGGTCTCTTTCACGGAAATCAGTGTTGTGCGCAAGACAGTTCCCCTGGGGCTGGCGGCCTGGCGGTGATGATTCCTGGCGACCTTGCTGTGCTTGGGAGTTCCCAAGCCCTGAGTGGGCTGTTTTGGGGGCTTGCAAGGCAGGGCAGGGCAGGAGGTGTCTAGAAGTCAATTTGGTGAGATAGTGACAGAGGAGAATCTTGTGAGAAGTGAAATTTTGGGTTTCTGACTCGGAGGTCAGAGGTTCTGGCTGGAGCCCCTCCCCCTAGGGCTGACAGCTGGGCCGCAGTGATCCCTGGGAACTTTGTAGTGTGGGGTGCTCCCAAACCCTGAGCAGGCTGTTTCAGGGGCTTGCAGGGCAGGAGGTGTCTGGATGTCAATTTGGTGAGACAGTGACAAAAGAGATTCTTGCAAGAGGTGGAACTTTCAGTTTCTGACATGGAGGTCAGAAGTTCTAGGAAGAGCCCTTCCACCTAGGGCTGGCAGCCCATCCATGGTGGTCCCTGAACTCTTTGTAGGGCAGCACTGCCACCAGCAGGCTGTTTCAGGGGCTTGCAGGGCAGGAGGTGTCTGGATGTTGATTTGGTGAGACAGTGACAGAGGATATTCTTGTGAGAGGTGGAATTTTGGGTTTCTGACACGGAGGTCAGAGTTTGTAGGCGTGACCCCTCCCCCTAGGGCTGGCGACCAGCTCCAGGGATCCCTGAAGGCTCTGTTGTGCTGTGGTGCTCCCAGGTCCCCTGTTAACTGGATGCGTGATTCCCAGGTCTGTGTCCACTAAACCCTGGTGGCTGACGCTCCAGAGACTAACACACCTTGAGTCTGCAATATCACAGACTTCCCATTCCTGAATCCACCATGCCCTGAGGTCCATCTGAGGTCCTTGATTATCCTAGCCCTTGGCATTTACGGGTTCTTTTACTTTTTTTTTTTCTTTTTTCTTTTTGTCTTGATGGCTAATATTACATTATCTCCTGGTCTTTTCTCCCATTTTATCCCCCAAGGTCCTTATTGGTTTATTTAGGTTTTTTTTCTTCTTTTCTTTTTCTTGCTTGTTTCCCTCCCTTTTCTTTGCCCACCCCCTTTTTTCTGCTCTTTTTTTTCTTTTCTCTCTTTTTCTTCTTATTTTATTTTATTTATATAATAGGTGCTGCAGGGAGCGCTTCACATTTGCTGTGTTTCCTCATCTCCATTTCCTCTTTTCTGTGTGAATTGATTTTGGCCACTTACACTATCCCCTTTCCTGCACATCTTGCTCTCCTCCATCATCTACTGTCTCTTTTTCATTCCATCTCCCTTTCTTTGGCCCCTAAATTGCCTGACCTTTAATTTCTAATACCTTTGCTCTGTTTTCTGTCTTTTATCCACTCTTAATATTATTGTCTTTCTTTTATCTTTCCCTCTCTCATGAAAACACTGGCTTTTTAATTCATGCTATATTCCTCCCCACATTCAGTTGACTGTCTCATTATAGGTGCTCTACTTACTGCTATAACTCTATACAACTTACCTGAGTCTAATATCCATTCTCCTAGATCTCACATTTTTACTCTGTTTACATTTATTACCAGTACTACTTTACACAATTTCTTTTCTTACTCATTTTGCTTTCCCTGGCCCTAATATTTTCCTTCAGAGTGAACTTAGCCAGCAACAAGAAAATAGAGTAAGAAGAACAAAGTGACAAAGAGAAGACATAACACTTATGCAAGAACAACAACTAGTTAATCCTCAAGACTAGAAAAAGAGGCTAAGGAACTGATTAAACCCATCAAGATAAAATGATGACCACACAGCAACAAAAAACTACAAACCAAATCAATAATCAGGAAAGCATGGCTGAATCCAATGAACAAACTAAAAACCAGGAAGGGGAGCAGAACATCGGACAAGTAATTAAAGATCTCAAAACATACATTACAGACCAACTTAATGATGTAAAGGAACAGATTAACAATATGAAGAAAGCACTTGGAGAGGAAACTGCAGACATATGCAAAAAGGAAACAGATATGATGGGGATGAACACCACAGTTCAAGAAATCAAAAATGCACTCTCAGCAAATAGCAGCAGATTAGAAGAGGCAGAGGAGAGAATTAGCGATGTGGAAGACAGCACATATGAAAGCAAACAGATAGTAGAACTGATCAATTAAAAGATAGAAAAAATACAGCTAGGACTTAGGGACCTGAATGACAATGCAAAATTCACAAACATACATATTATAGGCATCCCAGAAGGAGAAGAGAAGGGAAAGGGAACAGAAGGCGTGTTGGATGAAATAATGGCTAAAAACTTCCCAAATATACTGAGAGAGATGGATGTACATGTCTAGGAAGCACAATGCCCCCCAAACATCATAAATCCCCACAGGCCCACCCCAAGAAATATTCTTGTCAAATTATCCAATGCTCAAGACAAAGAGAAAAATCCTAAAAGGAGCAAGTGAAAAGAAAACCATCACATACAAGGGAAGCTCCATAAGATTAAGTGCTGATTTCTCATCTGAAACCATGGAGGCAAGAAGGCAGGGGCATGATATATTCAAGGTACTAAAAGAAAAATATTTCCAACCAAGAATACTCTATTCAGCTAAACTAGCATTCAAAAATGTTGGAGAGTTCAAATTATTCACAGATAAAGAGAAACTGAAAGAGTATGCCAACAAGAAACCTCCCCTTCAAGAAATTCTAAAGGGAGTTCTGCAGGAAGAAAGGAAAAAACAGGACAGGCAGAGTTGTAGGAGAGTGTAAAAGCAACAAAAAAGACAAAAAGAGAAGGGAAAAAAACACAAACAAACAAAATATGACAAACACAAGTCCAATCAAAATATGGCTAACACAACTAATTCCTTGAAAGTAATAACACTGAATGTCAATGGATTAAACTCACCTATCAAAAGATTCAGACTGGGACATTGGATAAGGAAATATGACCCATCTATATGCTGTCTACAACAGACACATCTTAGACCCAGAGATACATGGAGGCTGAAAGTTAATGCTTGGAAACTAATCTTACAAGCAAACAATAACCAAAAAAAGACAGGAATACCTATATTAATATCAGACAAAATAGACTTTAAATGCAAAACAGTAGTGAGAGACAAAGAAGGATACTACATATTAGTGAAAGGGACAATCTGTCAAGAAGATCGAACAATCATAAATATTTATGCGCCTAACAAGGGCACCTCTAAATACGTGAGGCAAATGCTGGAAAAACTAAGTGAAAGAATAGATGCATCTACAATTATAGTGGGGGATTTTAATACACCACTATCAACTCTGGACAGAACATCTCAAAAGAGAATCATTAAGAAACAAAATATTTGAACAGTATATTAGAGGTGCTGGATCTAATAGACATATATAGATCATTACACCCAAACACAGCAGGATATACATTTTTCTCAAGCAAACAAGGATCATTCTCCAAGATAGACCATATGCTAGGCCACAAAGAAAGGCTTAATGTATTCAGAAAGATCAAAATCTTACAAAATGATATCTCTGACCACAGTGGAGTGAAGCTGGAAATTTGCAAGGGCAAGAGGCCCAGATTTCACACCATGATTTGGAAATGAAACAGCACACGCTTAGAAAAACAGTGGGTCAAAGAGGAAATCTCGAAAGAAATCAATGACTGCCTTGAAACAAATGATAATGATAACACAACATACCAAAATTTATGGGATGCAGCAAAAGCAGTACTGAGAGGGAAATTGATAGCCATAAATTCATATGTCAAAAAAGAAGTAAGAGCTAAAATTGAAGAATTAACTGCACGTTTGGAGGAATTAGGAAAAAAACAACAAAGTAATCCAACAGGAATAAGAAGGAAGGAAATAACAAAGAACAGGGCTAAATGAAATAGAAAATAAGAAAGCACTTGAAAAGTTAAACAAGATCAAGAGCTGGTTTTTTGAGAAGATTTGCAAAATTGACAAACCTTTGGTGAGACTAACAAAGAAAAAAAGAGAGAAGATGCAAATATACAAAATAAGAAATGAGAAAGGCGATATCACCACTGACCCCACAGAAATAAAGACTATCATAAGAGGATACTTTGAAAAACTATATTCCAACAAAAACGACAATTCAGAGGAAATGGACAAATTCCTAGAAACACATAAGCAGCCCACATTGACGAAAGAAGAAATTGATTATCTCAACAACCAATCACAAGGAAAGAGATAGAATCTGTCATTAAAAACCTCCCAACTAAGAAGAGCCCAGGGTCAGATGGTGAATTCTACAAAACATTCCAGAAAGAACTAACACCAATCCTGCTGAAACTATTCCAAAAAATCGAAACAGAAGGAACATTGCCTAACTCCTTCTATGATGCCAACATTACCTTAGTACCAAAGCCAAACAAAGACACCACAAGAAAGGAAAATTACAGACCAATTTCTCTAATGAACCTGGACGCAAAAATACTTAACAAAATACTTGCTAATCATTTTCAACAGCACATTAAACGAATTATACATCATGACCAAGTGGGATTCATTACAGGTATGCATGAATGGCTCAACATAACAAAATCAGTCAATGTAATACACCATATAAACAGATTGAAGGAAACAAATCACATGATTATATCTATAGATGCAGAAAAAGCATTTGACAAAATACAGCACCCTTTCTTGATAAAAACACTCCAAAAGATCAGAATACAAGGAAATTTTTTGAACATGATAAAGAGTATATATGAAAAACCTACAGCCAACATTGTTTACAACAGAGAAATCCTAAAATCCTTCCCTCTAAAATCAGGAACAAGACAAGGATGCCCACTGTCTCCCCTTCTATTTAACATTGTCTCAGAAGTACTTGCTCGAGCACTGAGGCAAGAAACAGATATAGAAGGCATTCAAATTGGAAAGGAAAAAGTCAAAATTTCATTATTTGCAGATGACATGATCCTATACATAGAAAACCCTGAGAGTTCTACAACAAAGCTTCTAGAACTCATAAATGAGTTTAGTAAAGTCGCAGGTTATAAGATCAATGCGCAAACATCAGTAGCATTTCTGTACACCAATAATGAGCAAGCTCAGGAGGAAATCAAGAACAAATACCATTTACAATAGTCAATAAAAAAAATCCAATACCTAGGAATAAATTTAACTAAAGAGGTAAAGAATGTATACACAGAGAACTCCACAAGACTGTTCAAGGAAATCAAAGAAGACCTGAATAAATGGAAGAATATTCCCTGTTCATGGATAGAAAGACTAAATATTAGGAAGATGTCTATCCTACCAAAACTGATCTACACATTAAATGCAATCCCAATAAAAATCAACACAGTATTCTTTAAGGAACTAGAAATAGTAGCTATGAAATTTATTTGGAAAGGAAAGAAGCCGCAAATAGCCAAAGACATATTGAAAAAGAAAAATGAAATTGGAGGAATCACACTACCTGACTTGAAAACATACTACAAAACTACACTAGTGAAAACAGCATGGTATTGGCATAAGGAGAGACACACAGACCAATGGAACCAAATTGAGAGTTCCGATATAGATCCTCATATATATAGCCATATAATATTCAATAAAGTCACCAAACCCTCTCAACTGAGAGAGAATGCCCTTTCAACAAATGGTGCCTGTTGAACTGGATATCCATATGTAGAAGAATGAAAGAGGATTACCATCTCACACATTATACAAAGATCAACTCAAGATGGATCAAAGACCTAAATATAAGAGCCAAGACCATAAAGACTTTGAAAAGCAGAGTAGGGAAGCATATACAAGACCTTGTAATAGGAAATGGCTTCATGAACTTCATACCAAAAGCATGAGCAGCAAAAGAACAAATAGATAAATGGGACTTCCTCAAAATTAAAGCCTTCTGCACCTCAAAGTAGTTTGTCAAGAAAGTAAAAAGGGAGCTTACACAATGGAAGAAAATATTTGGCAACCATATATCGGATTGGAGACTTATAATTTGCATATATAAAGAACTCCTATTTCTTCAAAATAAAAAGATAAACAACCCATTTAAAAAATGGGAAAAAGATTTAAACAGACACTTCTCCAAAGAAGAAATACAAATGGCTAAAAAGCACATGAAAAAATGCTCCAAATCCCTAGCTATCAGGGAAATGCAAATCAAAACTACAATGAGATACCATCTTACTCCCATAAGATTGGCAGGTATGAAAAAAACAGAAGAATACAAATGCTGGAGAGGATGTGAAGAAATGGTAACACTCATCCATTGCTAGTGGGAATGCAGAAGGATCCAACCATTCTGGAGGACAGTTTGGCGGTTTCTCAAAAAACTAACCATAGATTTGCCATATGACCCAGCAATTCCACTGCTGGGTATATACCCAGCAGAACTGAAAACAAGGACTCACACTGATATGTGCACACCAATGTTCATAGCAGCAGTGTTCACTATCGCCAAAAGCTGTAAACAGCCCAAATGCCCATCAACAGATGAATGGATCAATAAAATGTGGTATATACATACAATGGAATACTACTTGGCTTTAAGAACAAATACACTACAAACACCTGTGATAACATGGATGAATCTTGAGAACCTTATGTTGAGTGAAGCAACCCAGGCATTGAAGGACAAATACTACATGACCTCAATGATATGAAATAAATAAACCAAGCTGCCTCAGAGAGCTGGAGACTGGAAGATAGGCTTACAGGAAATCAGGGAGTAGAGGAAGGACGTAAGCTGACATCTACATGGGTGAAATCTATGATAAGCTGGAGGTAAGTATGTGTACAAGGAAGGGCAAAAATGGGGGCATAGGGTTACCTTTGGGTGGGGCTTTGCAGGCTTGAGGGGGTCTAGGGATGGGCGGATGGGTAATATTGTCCAAGAAATTGGGGGAAGGGTGGGGCAACATACGAACATAGGAGATTGTCAGGTGTTCGTTGAGAGTATAATGCGGAGAAAACCTTTTCAAAAATATAATAAGGAAAGTTACCTGATTAAGATACTTAAAGGGGATAATCTGATGCAGGACAGACTCCTAGGGAATATGTGAATGCTCATTTTGTCAGAGTGGGTTATACCATTGGGTAGAGACCCATATAATGAGAGTGAAGGTAGACCCACATCCTGGGGAGGACTGATGCCATCAAATAGAGGGAACTGTATTTCTCAAGAGAAATGGTGCCTCCCAGGGCGTTAGGGTATTTGAGCATATCAAGCCCTCAACACTGTTGCAAGTATCTCTGAATACGGCTCTTCAAGAAATGAAGATTGACTGTCACTGTGGGCCCTAAGGGGAGTGGGAAATAGGTATTGAATAGATAGAACCAAGGTAACTGTGTGGGCAATAGGAGTGTTTCACAAGAATATGCAAGGATGGATATAGAACATGTAAAATTACACCAAAATATATAGGGGCTGATAGACTAAAATGTATATCATAATGTAAAACATAGGATAACTAAAAATTTAGAAAATTGTATAGCCTAAGGTATAAACCACAATGTAAACACAAATGTTACCTAGTTTGAAAGCTTTTGTCTCAATATCTGTACATCAGTTTCAGTAGATATGGTATGAATATGTTAAAAGATTATTGCTGTGGAAGGGAAAATGTTTTATGTTGGATATGTGGGAGTGCTGTATATTGTCTATATGAATTACTGTGATCTAAAGCTCTTGTGAAAAGAAGCTCAATAATTAGGGGATAAAAAGAAAAAGATAGGATGCAGAATTTTTCCAAATCAATATGTATTCTATATCTAACCTTTAAACTCATCACTATATTCCATATTACTATTAATGGAACCTAACATTATATTGGGCTTCACTTTTCAGGAACTTTTGGATCACAGAGTGGTTCAACAATGGCAGTGGAGGAATACTAGTATGGGATATTATTGACAGGGGACATATGGTTGACAGGGAGTTATACAGGGCATGTGTCCAGGGTGCATGGAAATGTTTGGATATACTCATAGTGGAAACAATAAAAAAACAACAGCTGGGAACGTACTGGGTTCCTAGTCGGGGGGGTGCGCTCTGTCGTGGTCCCTAGGGGAGCAGTGGCAGTACCTCAGGTGCAATGGCAAGGACCAGGAAGCAATGAGGTTCCAATAGTGAGCCCCTGATACTAATGACTACGCTTGAGAGCCTATACACCTGAAATAAGAACAAGGCCTAGAGCAGCATGTGCCTAAGCGTTCCCTCCTGACAGCCTCCGTGTTACTCAAATGTGGCCAGTCTCAAAGCCAAACTCAGCATGTAAATGCAATGCCTTCCCACCAGCGTGGGACATGACACCCGCTATTGAGCCTCCTTGGCACTGAGGGATCACTTCCAAGTACCAGCTGATGACATAACTAGCAAATGTCCTTGAATTAAAGGTTCAACGTGGACCAGCAGAATATCCCTGTCTACATATAATAACAGGAACTAAAAATGCTGTTTGACCTAAATTAAGGGGGAAATGGAAAGGACAAATGAGTTTATATGGCTAGGAATCTCTAAAAAAGAGTCTGGAGGTTGTCAGAAGGATTGCCCTTATGCACACCTGAGCAGAGTCTCAGAGGCAGATAAAGTAGATACAACCCCAGGTATTGGTTCTTTTGAGGGCTAAAGAGACCCACAGGTTCTATGGTTATGGCAGATGGACTTCACTGCCATGTTAGTTGGCCCTTCTTTGGAGCTGGTGTTTCTGTGTGATGGAGCTGGACACAGATGGGATCTCTTGTCACAAGACTTTCATGCTAATTTACTGGAATTGTAGTTGGTGCTGGGGTTTAAGATATATCTAGGGGATTTGAATCTCTGGACTGACAATATGATAGCCAGGCCCAGAGCCTCAACAGACATCAGCTCCTACACTCTGATTTAATGGACGTACCCCACTCAGGTAACATGGAGTTGAAGAATGTCAACCACCACACCATGGAGCCTAGAGTGCCTACAACTGAAAGCAGGAGGATTGCATCCAGTATCCATGTGGAATCTAAGGCCCCTCTTGACATAGATGTGGAATGGATACAACCAAGCCAAGGTCCACAGGAAGGAGGAAACAGTAAGGATTAGAGTGGACTTAATGATATTCTATTCATGAACTATTGTGGTGTGGCATTGGTGTGGAAAAAGTGGCCATGGTGGCTGCTGGGTGCGGGGAATGGGAGGAAGAGATGAGATATGGAGGCATCTTCGGGACTTGGAGATGTCCTGAGTGGTGTTGCAGGGACAATTGCCAGACATTGTCTGTCCTCCCATGGCCCACTGGATGGAATGTGGGAGAGTGTGGGCTCTGGTGTGGATCACAGGCCATGGGGCGCAGCGATGCCCAGAGATGTACTCACCAGATGCAATGGATGTGTCATGATGATGGGGGAGAGTGTTACTGTGGGGGGAGTGGTGGGGTGGGGTGGTGGGGGTGAATGGGGTCCTCATATTTTTTGAATGTAATATTTTTTAAAAAATGAATAAATAAAATAAAAATTAAAAAAATAAATAAATTTGTAAAAAAAAAAAAGGAAAAGAAAAAAGAAAAACCTTCTCCTTAATGGAAATTGATGGAAACTTACCCTAAGTTTTGAAGTTTGTATGCAGGTATTCTCGAGGCGTCACACTACAGTTTTAACCCAATATCCTTCGGATTCTTATATCCTGGGTCCGAAATGATCAGGATCTGGTTATTTTTGAAAATAAATGAGAAGTACTGACAACAGTCAGTGGTGATACATCAGCTGTATAAACTATAAGAGAGGCCCAAAGGGAATAAAGGGGGAAGTGGATGTAGCTCAAGCAGTGAGTGCCTTCCCATGTACAAGGTCTCAGGGTCCATCCCTAGTACCTTCTAAAAACCAAAACAAGCAATTGGGCAAAAAAGCCCACTCCCATCAGGGAGCAGTTGTGGCTCAGTTGTTGAGCACCTGTTTCCCATGTACGGGGTCCTGGGTTCAATTTCTGGTACCTCTAAGAAAAAAAGAATAAAGGACTTCAATCTCCATTTTGGAAGAAGACTCAAAGTCTCTGGGGAAGAGGGCGGACAAGAAGACATGGAACTCTCTTCTCCTTCAGAAAAAACAGCTAGCGCATGGGTGGAAATAGTCTTGAAAAAGACCCTCTAGGATTTAGTACACCAGGCAAAGCCTGGTCACTGCCCAGAGGAGAAACAGTTAAAGCGGCAGGATTGGAGCCACAGAACTATGAGTTGAAAACAGTGACTGCTATTGCCCACACCTCCCCCACCCTAAAGGCACTTCATAAAAGTCTGGCCTCTGGGCCTGTGGCTACAAAAGGGCACCAGGGATCCACCACCCCAGGAAAAGGGAGAGAGTGGGACACATTCTAAGACTGACTCAGCTTTTGACTAACAGATTTGGCCTGCTATGTCCCAGGAGCCCTTCCAGGCAGTGGGGCCATGCCATTGTTTTCCTTGGAACCAGCAAGGGACTAAGGATATATGACCCTCCAAATCTCCTCCTCTACTAATAGGGACTGATTGTTGAGGACTAGGAAGCAGTAAAATATTACTGACCTGGGAAAAGGGAAGGGGCTGCCAGAGAAAGCTGGAGAATTGTCACTGAGAAAGTTTGAAATACAAGCTCTTAGCCTCCAAGCAGGAAGCTCTAGCACGTTGATCTTATCTGTCTTGCAACAAACACACTCTGAACAGCACTGAACTGACAGCTGTGAAAGAATGCCATCTGCTGGCAGACCAAGGAGGCGCACGTGAGAAAATTTAAAATAAATAAGAGAGGATTTTTTCAGCCTTTATAGCTTCCCTCCTCAAGGCTTTAGGAAGTGGTTCTGCAACCATTTACAGAGCCCAGAGCCTAGTTTGATCAACTACAAGGGACAATCCTAACAATCCAGGTTAAGCCAACAATAAAAGAGCTATGGTAACACACAGCCTCCTGCCACTAAATCCCTACAAAAGGAATTGAGCATCTGAGTAAACTATATCCTAATCAGATGACTAGACAACAGCAAAAAATTATGATCTATGCTGAGAAAATGGAAGACATTGCCCAAGAAAAGGAATATATCAAAGCCCCAGAAGGGACTCAGGATTTGAGAGAACCAATTAGCGAGATGTGCACAACTTCCAAAAATCAAATTAATGAGTTGAGTAACAATATAATTAAAGAGATAAATGACGTTAAGAAGTAACTGAGTCAGTGCAAAGAAGACTTTGAAATCCTGAGTAGAAAAGTAGCAGAGCTCATGGGAATGAAAGACACAATAGAAAACCACATTAGAGGCATACGATAACAGACTCGAAATGATAGAAGAAAGAATAAGTGATACAGAAGACAGAACAGCTGATATTGAAGAGAGAAAAGGATGGAAATAATTGAGCAGGGGCTCTGAGAGTTGAATGACAAAACAAAAATGCAACAACACACAGGTCATGGGAGTTCCAGAAGGAGAAGAGAAGGGGCAGAAAGAGTATTAGGGGAAGTAATAGCTGAAAAATTCCCAACTGTCATGAAAGAAAAGAAGTTACATGTCCAAGAAACACACTGTAGTCCAATCAGAATATATCTGAATAGATGTATTCCAAGACATGTACTACTCAGAATATCATACATCAAAGATAAAGAGAAAATTTTAACAAAAAATAAATAAATAATTAAAAATTTAAAACAAAGTAGAAGAGTAAATCCTCAAGGAGCAAGGGAGAAGGAAACCATCACATACAAGGGATTCCAGTAGGACTTAGTGCATATTTCTCTTCAGAAACCATGGATACAGGAAGACAGAGGTATGATATAATTAGGATACTAAAAGAGAAAAACTGCCAGACAAGAATTCTTTATTCAGCAAAACTGTTCCTTCAGATATGAAGGTGAGTATAAAATATTCATCAACAAACAGAAACTAAGAGAGTTTGCAAAAAAGAATCCACCTTTGCAGGAAATATCAAAGGAAGCCTTACAGCCTGAAATGAAAAGACAGGAGAGAATATAAAAGAAAGAAGAGAGGAAGGATAACCAAAAGAGTAAAAAGACAGACAAAAATATGATACAACATAAGAATACCAAAGAATAAAATGGTGGAAGTTAGCAATGCACTTACAGTAATATCATTGAATGTGAAGAGATTAAACTCCCCAATCAAAGGATACACAATGACAGAATGGATAAAAAACCAAGAGCCATCTCTATGTCACTTACAAGAAACTCAACTTAGTTCTCAGGATACAAACCAGCTGAAAATGAAAGGTTGGAAAAAGATACTCCATCTGAATAGTAATCAAGAAAGAGCAGGGGCAGATATGCTAATATCAGACAAAGCAGGCTTTAAATGCAATAATGTTTTAAGAGATAAAGAAGGCCATAATATATTAATAACAAGGACAATCCAGCAGGAAGATATAACAGTCATAAGTATCTATGCTCCTAACCAGGGTGCTCCAAAACACAGGAGGCAAACTCTAGGAAACCTGAAGGGAGAAACAGACATCTCTACAATAATCACTGGAGGCTTCAACACCCCACTCACATCATTAGATAGAACAACTAGACAGAAGATCAACAAGGAAACAGAGAACTTTAACAATATGATAAGTGAGTTAGGCCTAACAAACATATACAGAATGCTGCATCCAACCTCAGCAGTTTATACATTTTTTCCCAAGTGCCCATGGAACTTTCTCCAGGATAGACCACACGTTAGGCTGCAATGCAGTTCTCAATAAATAATAAAAGATTGTAATTATACAAAGCACATTCTCAGATCATAATGGAATGAAACTGGAAATCAATAATACAAGGGAAAAGGAAATTCACAAATGTGTGGAGGCTCAACAATACACTCCTACACAATCAGTGGGTCAAAGAAGAAGTTGCAAATGAAATCAGTAAATGCACTGAGATAAATGAATATGCAAACACAACTTATCAAAACTTATGGGATACAGTGAAGGCAGTCTTGGGAGGGAAATTTATAGCTTTATATGCCTATATTAAAAAAGAAGAAAGAGCTAAACTCAAAGATTTAACTGAAGAAATAGAGAAATTAGAAAAAGAAAAAGAAGAGCAAGCAAATCCCAAAGCAAGCAGAAGGAAAGCAATAATAAAGATTAGAGCAGAAATAAATCAAATTGAGAAAAAAAATGATAGAGAAGATTAACAAAATTAAAAGTTCATTCTTTGTGAGGATCAATAAATTTGACAAACACCTGGCTAGACTAACAAAAAAAGAGAGAAGATGCAAGTAAATATGATCAGGAATGAAAGTGGGAAATTATGACTAACCCACAGAAAAAACAACTGCATATATTCATACCACCACCATCAAAATCAAGATAGAGAACATGTCCATGCTCCTTTGAGCTCTATCTCTCCTCACCTTTGGTCCAAGTCATCCTATCTCCTTTCTTGACTAGATCAGAAATCTAGATAAGAGTCATCTTTTCTAGAGTTTCATCTAAATGGAGTCATGCATTCTTTTGGGTCTGTCTTCTTCAGTATGATGATTCTCAGATCCTTCTGTGTTGTTGCATGTCCAATGACTCTACTGCTCCTTGTCCTTATCCATATGGCATTACACCAAGAATGTGGACCATACAGCCCTTGGCTGTGAGTGTGTCTCCCTAGGAAGTGATCTGCCCAGTAAAAAAAACAGCCAAGACTTGCCAACACATGAGTACAAAGACATTGGAAGGACCCTAGAATACATATCAGGAACATTGTAAGAGAAACTCAAATACAGACAACATGAATAAAATAAAAAATTTAAAAATTTAAGTCACAACTAAAATTTGGAAAAGATATTTTGGAATATTCCAATTAAATAGGGAGAAAATGCCAGCCTCTCATTTAGTTGTACATAAAATAACAATTCTTTTCAGGCCACCTTACATTTTTGTTGTTGTTGTTGTTGTTAAAATAGTGAAGGAAAATTTAATTATTTAAAGGAATATGAAAAAATATGCAGTAAAATGAGCAATGAAATAGATATTACTCTGCCATTGAGAAGTAAATGATAACGAAAATATTTTTGTAACAGATGAAGTTGGAATTCTTTAGAAGGAAATGATAAAAAGCAACAAAAATGAAGAGACATTAACAGATGCAGCAGACTGGGGAACTGAGGTGGCACAAGAGAGTGAGCACCTCTCTCCACTCCGAATGGTCCCAGAATGAGTTACCACTGCCACTTAAGAAAAAGACAGGGAAACGGACTTTGGCCCAGTGGTTAGGGCGTCCGTCTACCATATGGGAGGACCGCAGTTCAAACCCCGGGCCTCCTTGACCCGTGTGGAGCTGGCCCATGCGCAGTGCTGATGCGCGCAAGGAGTGCCGCACCACGCAGGGTGTCCCCTGCATAGGGGAGCCCCACGTGCAAGGAGTGCACCCATAAGGAGAGCCGCACAGCGCGAAGGAGGGAGCAGCCTGCCGAGGAATGGCGCCGCCCACACTTCCCGTGCCGCTGACAACAACAGAAGCGGACAAAGAAACAAGACGCAGCAAATAGACACCAAGAACAGACAACCAGGGGAGGGGGGGAATTAAATAAATAAATAAATCTTTAAAAAAAAAAAAAAGAAAAAGACAAGCAGACACAGAGAAAGGACACAGAGAGCAGACAAAGGGGGGGTGGTGAAGAAATATTTAAAAAAGCAATGAATACAGTGACAGTTGTGTAAGATGGTACATGTATTAAATGTCATTAATGGTAAGTTTCATGTTATATGCATTCTACCACGCACACTAACAGAAAAATAATGAAAAGGTTTTCAATGGCGGCAGACTTGGCCCAGTGGTTAGGGCGACCGTCTACCACATGGGAGGTTCACGGTTCAAACCCCGGGCCTCCTTGACCCATGTGCAACTGGCCTATGCGCAGTGCTGATGCATGCAAGGAGTGCCCTGCCATGCAGGGTGTCCCCCACGTAGGGGCGCCCCACGCGCAAGGAGTGCACCCTGTAAGGAGAGCCGCCCAGCACGAAAGCAAGTGCAGCCTGCCCAGGAATGGTGCCGCACGCATGGAGAGCTGACACAAGATGACGCAACAAAAAGAAACACAGATTCCCGTGCTGCTGATGACAACAGAAGAGGACAAAGAAGACACAGCAAATAGACATAGAGAACAGACAACCAGGGTGGAGGGAGAAGGGGAGAGAAATAAATAAAAATAAATAAATCTTTAAAAAAAAAAAAGGTTTTCAAGTTATTTGATAATTCAAGTAGTGAATGACATCATCTGAATATACTTGATGTAAATTTCTTTCTGAATAATAAAGCAATCTAAACATTGAGACAGAGAACATAAATCTCTTCCTGCTGTAAATGTGACATTTGGTGGCCAACTGGTTAATAACTGTTGTCAACTAAAATAGTATAAGATCAGCCACTGCACAGGGAATGCCTTGCAATTGAAGACTAGTATTTGAAAGAAATTTGATGGAAAATTTCTCTAACTTGAGAATAATCCTGAACACTTACATGACATTATTGATAGGGAATTGTGCACTGGAAACGTTTCTAAATTATGAATAAAACAAAACAAAATTCATTGAACCATACTAGAAAAGGCTGACATCTAAATATTTTTCTTCCAATGATATATTAGCAAGATATGAGAAGTGCTCAGAGAATGTACAGCCATAATCATAACATCTGGTTTATGATTTTGTCTGCCAGGCAATGAATAAATAAAGATGTTATATGGGTTACTTTCTGTTTTGTGAAAGCATTAGGACTTATCAGTTTTTAACAATTTGCAATCATATGTTTTTTCCCAGTCTAAATATCCACTTTCATACCCAAAAGATGACTTACCAATCAGTTCATATCTTGAGAATACTGGTGACAAAAATCGATGCTGAATTTTGCCCAGTGACTTATCTGCAGCTATATCTTTCTTGCTTACAGTGATGTTAACATGATAGATTATTGTACTGGTTTGAGTCTTTTGTGGACACCAGAAAGTTATTTTCTTAAGCACATTCCTTCCTGTTCATGTAAGCCTATGATATATGGGACCTTTTGATTAGATTCAGTTAAGGGACCTTTGATGAGGTCACTTTTGAGTAGATCTCTTCTCTTAAGGACCTTTGATTCGGTTGCAGGACCCAGGTGGCTCCCAATCCTTTAATTGGAGCCTTACCTTTGGTGAGACAGAGTCTGATCATACCTTGATTTGGACTTTTTCACAGCCTCAGAACTGTAAGATTTTGCCCTAATAAATTGCCCTTATAAAAGCCAGCCCTTTTCTGGTATTTTTGCATTGGCAGCCTTAGGCAAATGAAAACATTATAGTAATGGATTTACAGGTATGGAACCTCTTTCCAATTCCTTGAATAGACTCCACTTGATCATAAGGAATTATGAACTAATGAGCTGTCGAATTTCATCAAGCAATATATTTTGTAATATTTTAGCTTTGACACTTGTATTAGTCAGGGTTTTGTAGGGAAACAGAATCAACAAGAGATATCTGTCAATAGGGTGCGATTTTATAAGAGTCTCTCACGTGACCATGGGGATGCACAAGTCCAGGTTCCACAGGCAGGCTGCAACCAGGGGCGCCAATGAAAGTCCAATGAAGCTTCTTGTTTTTTTGTTTCTAAGATTTATTTATTTATTTATTTCTCTCCCCTTCCCCCAACTCCCCCCTCCAGTTGTCTGTTCTCTGTGTCTATTTGCTGCATATTCTTCTTTGTCTGCTTCCATTGTCATCAGTGGCACGGGAATCTGTGTTTCTTTTTGTTGCACCATCGTGTTGTCAGCTCTCCGTGTGTGTGGTGCCATTCCTGGGCACGCTGCACTTTCTTTAGTGCTGGGTGGATCTCCTTACGGGGTGCACTCCTTGTGCGTGGGGCTCCCCTACGCAGGGACAGCCCTGCGTGGCACGGCATTCCTTGAGCGCATCAGCACTGCACGTAGGCCAGCTCCACACGGATCAAGGAGGCCTGGAATTTGAACCGTGGACCTTCCATGTGGTAGACGGATGCCCTAACTGCTGGGCCAAGTCCGCTTCCCCCAATGAAGCTTCTTTTTTTTTTTTTTTAAATTCACGTTTAAAAAATATTACATTTAAAAAATATGATGTCCCATTCTACCCCACCACCCCCACCCCCCCACTCCTCCCACAGCAACACTCTCTCCCATCATCATGACACATCCATTGCACCCGGTAAGTACATCTCTGGACATCGCTGCACCTCATGGTCAATGGTCCACATCATAGCCCATACTCTCCCACGTTCCATCCAGTGGGCCCTGGGAGGATCTACAATGTCCGGTAATTGTCCCTGAAGCACCACCCAGGACAACTCCAAGTCCCAAAAACGCCTCCACCATCTCATCTCATTCCTCCCATTCCCTGCACCCAGCAGCCACCATGGCCACTTTTCCACACCAATGCCACATTTTCCCTGTGGACCTTGGATTGGTTGTGTCCATTGCACATCTATGTCAAGAGGAGGATTAGATTCCACATGGATACTGGATGCAATCCTCCTGCTTTCAGTTGTAGGCACTCTAGGCTCCATGGTGTGGTGGTTGACATTCTTCAAATCCATGTTAGCTGAGTGGGGTACGTCCAATAAATCAAAGTGTAGGAGTTGAAGTCTGTTGAGGCTCTGGGCCTGGCTATCATATTGTCAGTCCAGAGATTCAAATCCCCTAGATATATCTTAAACCCCAGCACCAACTACAATTCCAGTAAAGTAGCATGAAAATCTTTTGACAAGAGATCCCATCTGTGTCCAGCTCCATCACGCAGAAACACCAGCTCCAAAGAAGGGCCAACTGACATGGCAGTGAACCCCATCTGCCATGACCATAGAACCTGTGGTCCTCTTTAGCCCTCAAAAGGACCAATATCTGGGGTTGTATCTACTTTATCTGTCTCTGAGACTCTGCTTAGGTGTGGATAAGGGCAATCATTCTGACAACCTCCAGACTCTTCTTTAGAAACTCATAGCCATATGAACTCATTTGTCTTTTCCATTTCCCCCTTACTTTAGGTCAAACAGCATTTTTAACTCCTGTTATTATATATAGACAGGGATATTCTGATGGTCCACGTTGAACCTTTAATTCAAGGTCATTTTCTAGTTACATCATCAGCTGGTACTTGGTAGTGATCCCTCGGTGCCAGGGAGATTCATCCCCGGGTGTCATGTCCCAAGCTGGGGGGGAAAGCATTTCATTTACATGCTGAGTTTGGCTTCGAGACTGGCCACATTTGAGTAACACAGAGGCTGTCAGGAGGGAACGCTTAGGCACAGTGCTGCTCTAGGCCTTGTTCTTATTTCAGGTGTATAGGCTCACAAGCATGGTCATTAGTACCAGGGGCTCACTGTTGGACCCTCATTCCTTCCTGGTCCTTACCGTTGCACCTGGGTACTGCCGCTGCTCCCCTAGGGACCATGACAGAGCCCCTCCCCTGCCCGGCCAGGAACCCGGTAACCCCCCAACTGTTGTTTTTAAGTGTTTCCACTATGAGTATATCCAAACATTTCCATGCACCCTGGACACATGCCCTGTATAACTCCCTGTCAACCATATATCCCCTGTCAATAACATCCCATACCAGTATTCCTCCACTGCCATTGTTGAACCACTCTGTGATCCAAAACTTCCTGAAAAGTGAAGCCCAATATAATGTCAGGTTCCCTTACAAGTAAAATGGAATATAGCGATGAGTTTAAAGGTTACATATAAAATACATATTGATTTGGAAAAATTCTACATCCTATCATTTTCTTTTCTTTTTTCCTAATTATTGAGCTTCTCTTCACAACAGCTTAGATCACAGTAACTCATATATACAATATACAGTACTCCCACACATCCACCATAAACCTTTTCCCTTCCACAGCGATAATCCTTTAACTTATTCGTATCATATTTACTGAAACTGATGTACAGACTCTGAGACAGTAGCTTTCAAACAAGGTGACATCTCTGCTTACATGGTGGTCCATACTTTAGGCTATACAGTTTTCTAAATTTCTTAGTTATTCTATGTTTTACATTATGGTTTACATTATTAGTCTGTCGTCCCCTATATGTTCTTGGTGGAATATTACATGTTTTATATCCATCCTTGTGTACTCTCATGAAACTCCTCTCTTGCCCCCACATTTACCTTGGTTCCATCCATTCAACGTCCATTTTCCCCTCCCCTTGGGGCCCACAGCAACAGTCAATCTCCATTTCCCGAGGAACCACGTCCAGAGATTCTTGCAACAGTATTCAGGGCCTGACTTGCTTGCTCAACTGCCCTAATGCCCTGGGAGCCACCCTTTCTCTTGAGAGATACAGTTCCCTCTATTTGATGGCATTAGTCCTCCCCAGGATATGAGTCCACCCCCACTTTCACTAGTTGGGTCTCTACCCAATGGTACAACCCACCCTGGCAAAATGAGCATTCAGACATTCCCCAGGAGTCCGTCCCGTGTCAGACCATCCCCTCTGAGCATCCTAAACAGGTAACCCTCCTAATTATATTTTGATACGGTTTTCTCAGCTTTTTATTCTGAACCAACACCTGACAATCTCCTATATTCATATGTTACCCCTCCCTCCCCTCAATTTTTTGGGCAATATTACCCATCTGCCCATCCCCAGCCCCCCTCAAACCCGCAAAACCCCACCCAAAGGCAACCCCTTGCCCCCATTTTATCTCTTCTTTGTGCTCATACTTACCGCCAGCTCATCATACATTCCACCCCTGCAGACATCAGCTCACATCCTTCCTCCACCCTCCAATTTCCTGTAAGCCTATCTTCCAGTCTCTAGCTCTCTGAGGCAGCTTGCTTATTTCATATCATTGAGGTCATGTAGTATTTGTCCTTCAGTGCCTGGGTTGCTTCACTCAACATAAGGTTCTCAAGATTCATCCATGTTATCATGTGTGTTTGTAGTGTATTCGTTCTTAAAGCCGAGTAGTATTCCATTGTATGTATATACCACGTTTTATTGATCCACTCATCTGTTGATGGGCATTTCGGTAGATTCCAACTTTTGGCGATAGTGAACAATGCTGCTATGAACATTGGTGTGCATATATAGGTTTCTGTCCCTGTCTTCAGTTCTGCTGGGTATATACCCAGCAGTGGAATTGCTGGGTCATATGGCAAATCTGTGGTTAGTTTTTTGAGAAACCGCCAAACTGTCCTCCAGAATAGCTGGATCCTTCTGCATTCCCACCAGCAGTGGATGAGTGTTCCCATTTCTTCACATCCTCTCCAGCATTTATAGTGTTCTGTTTTTTTCATAGCTGCCAATCTTATGGGAATAAGATGGTATCTCATTGTAGTTTTGATTTGCATTAACCTGATAGCTAGAGATTTGGAGCATTTTTTCATGTGCTTTTTAGCCATTTGTATTTCTTCTTTGGAGAAGTGTCTGTTTAAATCTTTTTCCCATTTTTTAAATGGGTTGTTTATCTTTTTATTTTGAAGAAATAGGAGTTCTTTATATATGCAAGTTATAAGTCTCCAATCCGATATATGGTTACCAAATATTTTCTCCCATTGTGTGGGTTCCCTTTTTACTTTCTTGACAAACTCCTTTGATGTGCAGAAGGCTTTAATTTTGAGGAAGTCCCATTTATCTGTTTGTTCTTTTGCTGCTCATGCTTTTGGTGTGATATTCATGAAGCCATTTCCTATTATAAGGTCTTGTAGATGCTTCCCTACACTACTTTCCAAGGTCTTTATGGTCTTGGCTCTTATATTTAGGTCTTTGATCCATCTTGAGTTGATCTTTATACAAGGTGTGAGATGGTAATCCTCTTTCATTCTTCTATATATGGCTATCCAGATCTCCAGGTAACATTTGTTGAATAGGCCATTCTCTCCCAGTTGAGAGGTTTTGGTGGCTTTATCAAATATTATATGGCTATGTATATGAGGTTCTATATCAGAACTTTCAATTCGATTCCATTGGTCTGTGTGTCTCTCCTTATGCCAATAGCATGCTGTTTTCACTATGGTAGCTTTCTAATATGTTTTGAAGTCAGGTAGTGTGATTCCTCCAATTTCATTTTTCTTTTTCAATATGTCTTTGGCTATTCGGGACCTCTTTCCTTTACAAATGAGTTTCATATTTTGTTTTTCTAGTTCCTTAAAGAAGGCTGTGTTGATTTTTATTGGGATTGCATTGAATGTGTAGATCAGTTTTGATAGGATAGATATCTTCCTAATATTTAGTCTTCCTATCCATGAAGAGGGAACATTCTTCCATTTATTTAGGTCTTTGTTGATTTCCTTTAACAGCCTTGTATAGTTCTCAGTGTATAAGTTTTTTACATCTTCAATTAAATTTATTCCTAAATACTTGATTTTTAAAATTTACTATTGTGAATGGTATTTGTTACTTGATTTCCTCCTGATCTTGCTCATTATTGGTGTAGAGAAATGCTACTGATTTTTGCACATTGATCTTATAACTTGTGACTTTACTAAACTCATTTAGGAGTTCTAGAAGCTTTTTTGTAGACCTCTTAGGGTTTTCTATGTATAGGTTCATGTCATCTGCAAATAATGAAATTTTGACTTTTTCCTTTCCAATTTGAATGCCTTCTATATCTGTTTCTTGCCTCAGTGCTCAAGCAAGTACTTCTGAGACAATGTTAAAAAGAAGGGGAGACAGTGGGCATCCTTGTCTTGTTCCTGACTTTGGAGGGAAGGATTTTAGGATTTCTCCATTGTAAACAATGTTGGGTGTGGGTTTTTTCATATATACTCTTTATCATGTTCAAAAAATTTCTTTGTATTCTGATCTATTGGAGTGTTTTTATCAAGAAGGGGTGCTGTATTTTGTCAAATGCTTTTTCTGCATCTATAGATATAAGCATGTGATTTTTTTCCTTCAATCTGTTTATATGGTGTATTACATTGATTGATTTTCTTATGTTGAACCATCCTTGCATATCTGGAATGAATCCCACTTGGTCATGGTGTATAATTCGTTTAATGTGTTGTTGAATATGATTAGCAAGTATTTTGTTAAGTATTTTTGCATCTAGGTTCATTAGAGAAATTGGTCTGTAATTTTCCTTTCTTGTGGTGTCTTTGTTTGGCTTTGGTACTAGGGTAATATTGGCATCACACAAGGAGTTAGGCAATGTTCCTTCTGTTTCGATTTTTTGGAATAGTTTCAGCAAGACTGGTGTTAGTTCTTTCCGGAATGTTTTGTAGAATTCACCTGTGAAGCCATCTGGCCCTGGCCTCTTCTTATTTGGGAGGTTTTTAATGACTGATTCTATCTCTTTACTTCTGATTGGTTTGTTGAGATCATCAATTCCTTCTTTCATTAATATAGGCTGTTTATGTGTTTCTAGAAATTTGTCCATTTCCTCTGAATTGTCACTTTTGTTGGAATATAGTTGTTCAAAGTATTCTCTTATGATAGTCTTTATTTCTGTGGGGTCAGTGGTGATATCTCCTTTCTCATTTCTTATTTTGTGTATTTGCATCTTCTCTTTTTCTTTGTTAGTCTCACTAAAGATTTGTCAATTTTATTGATCTCAAAAAATCAGCTTTTGGTTTTGTTTATCTTTTCAAGTCCTTTCTTATTTTCTATTTCATTTAGTTCTGCTCTTATCTTTGTTATTTCCTTTGTTCTTCTTCCTGTGGGATTACTTTGTTGTTTTTTCTAATTCCTCCAAATGTGCAGTTAGTTATTCAATTTTTGGTCTTTCTTCTTTTTTGATATATGAATTTATGGCTATCAATTTCCCTCTCAGTACTGCTTTTGCTGCATCCCATATATTTTGGTACGTTGTGTTATCATTATCATTTGTTTCAAGGTAGTCATTGATTTCTTTTGAGATTTCCTCTTTGACCCACTGTTTTTCGTAAGAATGTGTGGTTTAATTTCCATATCGTGGTGTGAAATCTGGGCCTCTGGCCCTTGCAGATTTCCAGCTTCACTCCATTGTGGTCAGAGATATTATTTTGTATGATTTCAATCTTTCTGAATTCATTAAGCATTTCTTTGTGGCCTAGCATATGGTCTATCTTGGAAAATGATCCATGTGTGGTCAGAGATATTATTTTGTATGATTTCGATCTTTCTGAATTCATTAAGCCTTTCTTTGTGGCCTAGCATATGGTCTATCTTGGAAAATGATCCATGTGCACTTGAGAAAAATGTATATCCTGCTATGTTTGGGTGTAATGATCTGTATATGTCTATTAGATCCAGCTCCTCTAATATACTGTTCAAATATTTTGTTTCTTTAGTGATTCTCTTTTGAGATGTTCTGTCCAGAGTTGATAGTGTTGTATTAAAATCCCCCACGATAATTGTACATGTATCTATTCTTTCATTTAGTTTTTCCAGCGTTTGCCTCACGTATTTAGAGGCACCCTTGTTAGGAGCATAAATATTTATGATTATTCATTTTTCTTGATAGATTTTCCCTTTCACTAATCTTTAGTATCCTTCTTTGTCTCTTACAATTGTTTCACATTTAAAATCTATTTTGTCTGATATTAATATAGCTACTCCTGCCTTCTTTTGATTATTGTTTGCTTCCAAGATTGTTTTCCAACCATTCACTTTCAGCCTCCATGAGTTTCTGCGTCTAAGCTGTGTCTCTTGTAGACAGCATATAGATGGGTCATATTTCCTTATCCAGTATCCCAGTCTGAATCTTTTGATAGGTGAGTTTAATCCGTTGACATTCAGTGTTATTACTTTCAAGGAATTATTTTTATTAGCCATATTTTGATTGGACTTGTGTTTGTCATATTTTGTTTGTTTGTTTTTTCCCTTCTCTTTTTGTCTTTTTTTTTTAAAGATTTATTTATTTATTTAATTCCCCCCCCATTCCAATGGTCTGTTCTCTGTGTCTATTTGCTACATCTTGTTTCTTTGTCCACTTCTATTGTCATCAGTGGCACAGGAAGTGTGGGTGGTGCCATTCCTGGGCAGGCTGCACTTTTCTTTCACGCTGGGCGGCTTTCCTTACAGGTGCACAATTTGCGCGTGGGTCTCCCCTATGCGGGGAACACCCCTGCGTGGCACGGCACTCCTTGCACGCATCATCATTGTGGATGGGCCAGCTCCACACTGGTCAAGGAGGTCCGGGGTTTGAACCGTGGACCTCCCATGTGGTAGAAAGATGCCATAACTACTGGGACAAGTCCGTTTACCTCTTTTTGTCTTTTTTGTTGCTCTTACACTCTCCTAAAATCTCTGCCTGTCTTGTTTTTTCCTTTCTTCCTGCAGAACTCCCTTTAGAATTTCTTGAAGGGGTGGTTTCTTGTTGGCATACTCTTTCAGTTTCTGTTTATCTGTGAATATTTTGAACTCTCCATCATTTTTGAATGCTAGTTTAGCTGGATAGAGTATTCTTGGTTGGAAATTTTTTTCTTTTAGTACCTTGACTATATCATACCACTGCCTTCTTGCCTCCATGGTTTCAGATGAGAAATCAGCACTTAATCTTATGGAGCTTCCCTTGTATGTGATGGTTTTCTTTTCTCTTACTGCTTTTAGAATTTTCTCTTTGTCTTGGGCGTTGGATAACTTGACAAGTATAAGTCTTGCGGTGGGCCTGTTGGGGTTTATGATGATTGTGGTGTGCTGTGCTTCTTGGATATGTACATCTGTCTCTTTCTGTAGATTTGGGAAGTTTTCAGCCATTATTTCCTGCAACACTCCTTCTGACCCCTTTTCCTTCTCTTCTCCTTCTGGGATGCCTATAGTATGTATGTTTGAGCGTTTTGCATTGTCATTCAGGTCCCTAAGTCCTAGCTGGATTTTTTCTATCTTTTTATCGACCAATTCACTAGCTGTTTGATTTCTGATGTACTCTCTTCCACATCACTAATTCTCTGCTCTGCCTCTTTTAGTCTGCTGATATTTGCTGCAAGTGTATTTTTGATTTCTTGAACTGTGGTGTTCATTCCATCATATCTGTTATCTTTTTGCACGTGTCTGCAATTTCCCCTCCAAGTGTTGTCTTCATGTTGTTAACCTCTTCCTTTACTTCATTAAATTTGTCGGTGATAAATGTTCTGAGATCTTTAATTACTTGTGCGAAGTTCTGCTCCCCTTCCTGGTTTTTAGTTTGTTCTTTGTATTCAGCCATGTTTTCCTGATTACTGGTTTGGTTTGTAGATTTTTGTTGCTGTTTGGTCATCATTTTATGTTGACAGGTTTAATCAGTTCCTTACCTTCTTTGTCTAGTCTTGGGGATTATTTAGCTGTTGTTTTTGCATGTTATATCTTCTCTTTGTCACTTTGTTCTTCTTATTCTAATTTCTTATTGCTGGTTGAGTTCACTTTAAAGGAAAGTATTAGGGCCAGGGAAAGGCAATTGTGTAAGCAAGGAAAAAGTGTAAGTAGTATTGGTGATAAATGTTAACAGAGCAACAATATGAGATCTGGGAGGATGGATATTAGAGTCATGTAAGTTGTGTAGAGTTATAGCAGTAGGTAGAGTATCTAGAATGAGGTAGTGGACTGAATATGGGAGGAATATGGTATGAATTAAAAAGCTAGTGTTTTTGTGAGAGAGGGAAAGAGAAAAGAAAGGCAATAGTTTCAAGAGTGGATAAAAGACAGAAAACAAAACAAAGGTATTAGAAATTAAGAGTGAGATGATTTGGGGATCAAAGAAAGGGAGGTGGAATATAGGAGAGACAGTAGATGATGGAGGATATCAAGATGTAGGGCCAAGGGGATAGTGTAGGTAGCCAAAATCAATTCACACAGAAATGAGGCAGCAGAGGATGAGGAAACCCAGCAAATGTGAGGTGTTCCCTGCAGCACCTGTTGTATAATTAAGATAAAATAAAATAAGAACAAAATGAGGGACAAGAGAGAGAAGAAAAAAAAAGAGAAGAAAGAAAGAAAGAAAAAGGGGGTGGGTAAAGGGAGGGGAACAAATGGGGTAAAAAAAAAAGATATAGAACAACCACAACAGCAACAACAACAAAAAACCCCTAAATAACTGAAAAAAAAAACTTTGGGGGATACGCTGGGAGAAAAGACTAGGAGATAATGCAATGTTAGCAATCAGGACATTAAAAAATAAAAAAAAAATAAAAAAAAAAAACGAAACAAAACAAAAAAGAAAAAACACAAACCTTGAGGGCTAGGACATTCAAGGACCTCAGATGGACCTCAGGGCGTGATGGATTCAGGGATGGAAAACCTGTGATATTGAAAACTCAAGAGGTGTGAGTCTCTGGGGTGTGGGTGCCACCAGGGTTTAGGGGACTCAGACTTGGCAACCTGAAATCTGGTTAACAGGGAGCCTGGGAGCACTGCAGTGTTACACAGCCTTCAGGGATCCCCGCAGCTGGGTGCCAGCCCTATGGGAGAGGTCACATCCGCAAACTCTAACCTATGTGTCTGAACCCCACAATTCACTCACTCACTCGGGTCTATTCTGTGGCTGTATCACCAATTCGACTTCAGGACACTTCCCACCCTGTAAGCCCCCTGAACGGTCACCTGGGGGCGCCTCTACACTGCATCCTATTTAATGACGGAGATCAGTAGCCAGGCCCTGGGGTGGGGCTCCAGCCAGAAACGCCAATAACAGAGTCCAAAACCGAAATTCCCATGCTTCGCAAAATATTCCCCTAATCAGCTTCCAGACGTCTCCCACTCTGCTGGCCCCGAAACAGTCTCCTGGTGATGTCTCTTTATTGTGAACAATTTAAGGCTGCTTCAGATTGGCAGCCGGCCTTTGGGGGGGGCGGGGCTCTAGGCGGAAGCACTATTATTTGTGTCCACAATCAAAAATTTCCCGCTTCGCAAGAAAACTCCCATTTGTCTCCCAAAATCGGTCTGTGAAGGCCTCCTGTCCTGCTAGCCCCCCAATAGCCTGCTCAGGGCTTATGAATTCCCCAGTACCGCAGAGCCTCCAGAAATCACCTCTGCAGCGCCGGTGCTGTGGCTCCGCCCACCCCAGAAGGGAGCGTCCACCGTGCAGCTCCCACCTCCATGTAATAGAGCGTCAATTTTATCTTATACATGAATTTTCTCTGTTACCTTCCCACCAAATCGATGTCCAGGCACCTGTTGCCCTGCAAAATCCCGAAACAGCCTGGTTCCAAATAATTTCCAACGCTGCCCAACCACTTCTTTGCAGGAGAGAATCTCAGGTGCGCTTACTCAGCCACCATCTTGCCCCGTCCCCTTTATCCTCACTTTGTACCTCCCAGTCTTTAGGGTGCATATTGTCACTTCTGGTGTGAATAGGGGGACAAGTTTCTGAATGGCTACTCATTAGATTCCCGAGAAAGTCTCAATATGAAACGGAAGGTTGATTCCAAGTGATGAAGGTTCTTAGATCTGTTATAAATGGAGAGAACTGCCCTATTTGACGCGGTGGTCTGCGCTGCCCCATGATTGAGGGAATCTTCATGCTTTTGCTTCCTAAAACTGCCAAGCTCCCTTCCCTGGGATTCTGAACTCAAGCACAGCTGTTCAGAGTCAGTGGCAGGATGGTGAGATTCATGGGCTTGGGGTGTCTGGTGCGTCCTGCACAAAATCCCACACGGAGCACCCCATGCCCAGTCCTTCCTATCAGCTGGCCAGAATGAGCTGGCCTTTCACAGGGACCCTGGAGGTCCCAGGAGGGAGGCTGTAAGTCACAGGTGTAGTTCCTAAGGATGATGATTCCTCCTCATTTCCCCAAAAGCTCAATCTCATGAATGGGGACAGGAAAGGGAACCTCTCCTATGCCTTGTGGGTGATTTAGAGATTGGAGAACCACTCACAATCTTGGATAGTGTTGCCTCTGCTTCTGTTCCAATGTCCTTTTTCCAAATGTGAATCCTTCCATAAGAAACACTTTGCAATCTGGAGATAAGCTCTAACTGTAAGGGTGTGTGTTAAAATCTGATCTTTCTACACACTCCTCTTCTGTTACTTTTACCGGACCTGTGGTTGGCGCTTGGGTTGGTGTATACTCAGGGGAATTGAATCTCTGGACTGTCCATGTGATAGCCAGGCCCAGAGCCTCAACAGACTTGCAACTCCTACCCTCTGGTTTATTGAACTTACCCTAGCCATCTCACAGGGAGGAGAAAGTCAACAACCACACCAGGGAGCCAAGAGTCCTTACAACTGCAAGCAGAAGAATTGCATCCATCATCCATGTGGAATCTAAGCCCCTCTCGATATAGAGGTGGAGCGGACATCACCATCCCAGGGTCCACAGGATGGAGGAATGGAGTATGGATTAGAGTGGACTTACTGATATTCTACTATGGAACTATTGTGATTAGTAATGGAAGACAATGTAGCACTGATGTGGAGAAAGTGGCCATGGTAGCTGCTGAAGGTAGGGAGAGGGAAGAAGAGATATGATGTGGGGGCATTTTCAGGACTTGGAGTTGTTCTGCGTGTTACTGCTGGGACAGTTGCTGGACATTGTATGTCCTGCCATGGCTCACTGGGTGGACTGGGGGAAAGTGTAAACTACAATGTAAACCAGTACCCATGTGGTGCAGCAGTGCTCCAAAATGTATTCACCAAGGCATTGAATGTCCCATGATGAAAGAGGTTGTTGATATGGGAGGAGTGGGGTGAGGGAGTTGCGGGTATATGGGGGCCTCATACTTTTAAATGTAACTTTAAAAAAAATAAAGAGAAAAAGTAACAAAAAGAAAAATAAAAAATCCAATTAGTCTAACCATAAGGGTGTTGTTAAGATCTGATTGGGATGCTCTGGATAGCAGTAGTTCCCAAACCTGTCCTCACATCAGAACCACCCAGGGATCTTTTAAAAATCCAGAGGCTGAGGCAACAACCCAGACCAACTAAATTATAATTTCTGGGGGAGGGACACATGTATGCATATGTTGGAAAACTGCCCAGGTTTTATCAATAAGTAACAGAATTACCATGTGACTTAGCAATTCCACGGCTGTGTATATACCCCAAAGATTTGAAAAGAGGTTCTTATACAAAAACGTGTACACAAATATTCTTAGTACCATTTACCACAACAGCCAAAAGATGGAAAGAACCCAGATGCTTACCAACTGATGTCTGGATAAACAAATTGTCTTATCATCATACAAGAGAACTATATGCACTCATAAAAGGAATGAAGTACTGATAAATTCTACAACGTGGATGAAACTTGAAAATACTGCACTAAGTGAAAGAAGCCTGGCACAAAGGTCATATAGTTGTGATTTCATTTATAGGAAATATACAGAATAGGTGAGCTCTTAGAAACAGAGCAGTTAGTGGATGGGCAGTAGGTGAAGATGGCTGAGAGGATGGTAGTATGGGGTTTCTTTTTGGGGTGATGAAGAGTTTCTGAAACTAGAGAGAGGTGATAGTTGCACAACACTGTGAATGTACTAAATGGCACTGAATTGTGTATTTTAAAATGTCTAAAATGATAAATTTTAAATTATGTATATTTTACCTCAATAATGATAATAAAAATCAAAAAACAAAACCTCTTCAGATGAGTCATTGTGAAAACAAGTTTGGGAATCAATGAATTAGAGAATCTTGTTTCAAGTTCTTCACTCTGCTGGGAGAAAGCCAAAGAAATGAGATAATCATAGTAATAATCAGAGTCATTTCTGATGGATCTGAGCTTCTTTAGCAAAATTTATTTTTAAATGTACATACAAAGCAATCTACTTTTTTGAGTATCTTAGAAAAGTTCTGAGTTTTGACGAATGCACAGTTGTGACCCCACCAGTGAAGATACAGGACATGTCCCTCACTTCCAACAAATTCCCACTTGCTGCCCCTTGTGGTCAAACACTTCCCCACCCCTAACCCCAGGACACTGGCAGCTCTGACTCCTATTGCTAGAGTTCCATGTGTTATAGAACGTCCTACAAATGGAATCATACGCTGTGTAGCCATTTGTGTCTGGCATTTGAGATTCACATGTTGATAGATGTTTCAGTAGTTCATTCCTGCTGATTTCTGAGTAATAGTCCACAGTACGATGTACCACAGTTACAAAATTGGGTTGTTTCCAATTTGGTGTTTATGAATAGAGTGGCTATAAACCTTCTGTGTAAATGTGAGCTTTCATTTCTCTGGGGTAAATACCCAGGAGTGAAATTTCTGGGTCATGTGAACTTTTCACTCATTCTTTTCTTTTTTTAGGAGTTACCTGAGATTGAACCCATGGCCTTGTACATGGGAGGCAGGCACTCAACACTGATCTACACCCTCTAGCCTGAACATCTTTTTATATCTCCCACCTCCCACCCAACACTACAGCTTCCCACATAATTCCAAATTAAAATGTCTATGATGGGAGGTTCAGGCAAGGATGGAAGGAAAGAGGTACTTATTCCCACACTCCCACCCCATATCAGTATCTCAAGAAAGACAGTGAACTGCATCATAGTTTCCTTTCAAGGAAATTGGCACATTTCTATACATTCTGTTAGAACCTTCTGACAGAATAAATACCAGAGTGGCCTCCTTATTCTTACCCACAAGGCCAGATACTAGCAGATGCCTAGAGAACATGTTCATGAATCCTCATTACCCCCAAGGGGTGAAGATGAGATACCTACTGAGCGCAAGTAGCAGGGATGTCACCTGGCCGTCCTCACTTCTGTCGGCAAGAAATAGGATGCATGCATATTTATTTGACTCCATGACATCAACATAGGTGAGCCCTGAGTAAAAGATAGAAAGATACAACAATTTTCCTTAATGCTGGAAAGAATTAATTCATTACATTTTAGACATCACGACTCATCCTAGTATCAGGCAGGGCACCCCACAACAGCCTCCCTCAGATGTGTCAGAGACCTTTGGAGTCTATTTCAAGGAATCTGAGGAATGAAACTATGGACTCTATTCTCAGTTTTTTTTACATTGATGAACTTACTTACTAGCTCAATATTTCCAGGAAAATATTTGGTCACATTATCAGCTCAAGCTGCTTAAGCCTTGAGGTTCTGGCAGTTTGAATATTAGGCCTGGAATTTCCGGGTATATCTCCTGGATTGTCAGGTTGGGATATTGCCATGGCCTAAAACAATACCATACTTGAGAGTTTCTCTCCAGTTATGATATGAGTGGTGCTCAAAACAAGCATTGACAGACTACTTGTTCTTCAATTCTTTATCCCTTTCCACATTTATCAATAACTAGGAAGCTGGATAATGTTTTTAAGCAAAGGCAATATTGCAGAGAACAATACCAACAAGGTATCTGTTCCCACACAGCTGCCATTTTTTTGAGGGACGTAAATAAAGAAATAAATAAGAATGGAACATGTCAGTAGGTGATATTTGCTGGTTACATGATTTATTTAGAAACAGAGCAGGAAAAAGATGTGGAGAAAAATGGGTCAATGCTGTATTGGATGGGGTGTCACAGTGGGCCATGCTACGGGGTGACATATGTCAGAAATGCTAAAGAAATGTGGGGGGAGGGCCCTGTAGATATCCAGGGAAGAACATTCCAGAAAGAGAGCAGAAACAGCATGTGCCAAGGCCCTGCGGAATGAACGTGGGTGGTGTTTGAAGACAGACTGCCATGCGGCTGAGGTGGAGGGAGCATAAAGTATGGGTGTGGAGAGGAGGCCAGAGGCGGTCCCAGAAATGCAATCCCCAAAGCTGGGATGTCCTCAGCACTCTTTAGGCATGAATGCATTGAAGTCCAACAATGACCCGGAAGTCTGGTACCATTCTAATGATTTTGTTAAGGTTGACAACGTTTATTTTTTTTACAACTCAATTTTATTGGGGCATATTAATAATCATTTCAAATTTTCAGATGAGAACATAGATGCTGAGAGTTCTTAAATGATACTTAAAGATCTTCTCATAATAAGTGGAAATTCTGGAACAGCTACTATCCAATACAGCAGTCACTCCCACATATGGCTGTTGAGCACTTGAAAGGTGGCAGGTCTGAACTGAGAGGTGCTGTAGTTGTGAGCCACATTCTGTATTTCCAAGAATAACTTACTAATAAGATAAGTGAGTTTAGGATAACTCACTAATAATTTCATTGTATTGACTACATATTGAAATGTAATCACAATTGGGTTAAATTAAATATGTATTTGGTTAAATAAAAGATTGTATAAAAATCATTTTCACCCATTCTTAAGTTTCACAATATGGCTACTACAAAATTGAAAGTTCTATATGTGACTCATACTATATTTCTTCTGGGCAGCAGTCTTCAAGAATATCAAGTCAGACAGGCCTGGTAAAAAATATTTTGATTTTCCTGTACTGTGCTTAGTTTCAGGGAGTTAAGAAGATTTTTCCTAGTTTCAAATCCTAGGATGATGGATTCTTTTACTCACAAATGTATATCTTCGAACATGAAATTTAGCAGGCTTGTCTTTAAAATATTACCAATTAAAATCACACAATTTAATGGCAAATTGGAACAACTTCTGATTTTCACATTGTTCTTCCAACACTTTTTCAAAACAAGCATTCTATACACCTCTATATCTTGGAACATTGTGGAAATTTTTTATATGCTAATTTATCTAATTAGTCACTTAAAATGAAAGTTCAAAACCTTGCAGTGTTTTAATATTGAACACAGTAGTGACCAGATAATAAATTCACAAGTGACATTTTCTAGTTTGTACCATTGATTATAAGTCAGTGACACTGTCCTTCCTTCCCTCCTACTGTCCAGGTCGGCACCAAAGTTTTACAGAGGTTAAAACCACAGCTCTCTTTATCTATGTCTGCCCCTAAACAATGTCATCCATTCTGCAGTTGCCACTTTTGAAAAATAAAAAGCACTGCAAAAATATCTAACAAATGATTCCTGCCCCCGCTTCTGTGGATTGGCCTGCGAGGGCATGGCCTTATAGGAGAATATCGAATGAATAACTCCTGTCCCTGTTTCTGTAAATCAGTCTGTGAAAACATGGCCTAGCAGGAAGATATCAGATGAGTGCCTCTCCCCCTGCCTGCTTCTGTGAATCAGCCTGCAACCTTGCACCTGTATTCTGCTTCTGTAACCCTGCTTGCAAAATTTTGCCTAGCAATGCATTAACCACTGAGCAAAAGTCATGCTGATCCCACATAAAATCCTGTATAAACCTATGAAAACTGAAAAACAGAGCTCAGAATTTGGAGACTGAATCTCCTCTGGACCCACGCATAATAAATCTGTTCCTCTGCTTCTCCGAGTGTGTTTTGCGTTTTTCTGCCACTCAAAACTTCTAGCTTTGTTGCAACATTTGGTTACCTGGCTGGGAAACCCAACCACACTGGTCATTTGAGCCTCTGGTTTGGGACTGGTGGGCATGGCCAGCGGAGATCTCCACATGAACAAGGCAGCGCCGCCTGTCTCCTTGATGAGGCCTTCTTCAGGAAAAGGATCCTTGTGGGCCACATCCTCCACCCAGTCCTGACTTGGTGGAGAGGTGTATTGAACTACATCAGGAGATGTCAGAAATGTAAAGACCCAGGGTTCTGAGTCCCAGTCAGGCCTGTCTCTGGACAAAATGGGAGACTGATCACCTCCCAAAAATCTCGAGATTCAAGATTCCAGGATAGGGTAGTCCCTTGGGTTGGACTATGTGACCTCTTAATGATTGAGTGAATGAATGGGGACTGCAGAGCTTTGCTTCTGTTGATCCAGTCTGTGGCTCCACGGCCTGTGCTACAGAGTCTGAGTGGGCCCCAATCTGCACTCCACAGCTACGTCATATGGCATAACAGCTAATCCAGACTCTACACGGATGCATTAGCTAAGATGAGCCTAAGTTCTCATGAGAGAAGTGGACAGGCTGGCATCTGAGTAGCCTCGTGAGAGGCTCCCCTCCTTTGTTTGTCTTGTGACACCCGTTCAGGGACGGGATCATCAGAGTCCAAACACACAGTCTTAGATTGTATGTTAAAAAAAAACTTCAAGAAAGGCTTTTCTGGGGATTGTAGTGTCCATATGTCCCCCAGAACTCTCCAGACTCTGTGCAAAGTAGATTGGTCTAAGTGTACTGTTAATTAGCCCTCAGAGGGAACCCTAGAGGTGGGCAAAGTTCGTGCACTTTGGCAGGCAGTCACTGGGAACCCTGGCACCTTGATCAGTTTCCCTACATCAATTCCTGGTTAAAAACTGCCCAAACCCTGATCTCTTAGGTTCAATTCTCTGCTGAAAGGAAGAGTCAGAATAGGGTCCTAGTAACTCAAATGGCCAAACCTTGAAAACCTATTGTTCTACAAAATCTCTGGAAGAAAACTTACTACCTCCACCATCTGTTCCAGGCATTTCAGAACATCTCCTGCCCTGGAGTCTCCTTAGGCAGATCTCCCAGGGACTCCTCCACCTTCAATCTCCCTGGTCCCATCGGCCCCCCTCTCCAGGGGGATCCTGAAACCCCTTTGCAAAGAGACTTCAGCCAGCACAACCTGCACTTCAGATGCCCCTCCATGAACCACAGGGTCCAGCCCAGATCAGTGCAGTCGGAACAGCCCAATCCGGGAGGCCAATCCTGCTTTCTCAGCCTTTCTCAGCTACAGATCTCTTAAACTGAAAGCACCACAATCCTTCATGTTCAGAAAAGTCTCAGCTATTATTAACCTCATGAAGTTCATTTTCCAACCCCACCGCTCCACTTGGGATGATTGCCACCAATACCTCCCAACCCTGTTCAACATGAAGGAGAGGTGCCGAATCCTCATGGAAGCCAAAAAGTGGTTGCAAACATGTCCAAAACAGCCTCCATTTCTCTAAAGCCTGAAAAACCTCCAGGAAACTGTTATAAGCAACTTTGCAAAGCCTTCAAGATTTATATCCTCTTCAACCCAGAAACCCCAGAAAGCCAGAAAATGGTCAGTGCAACTTTCATCGTCCAGGCAGCACTGGACATCAAACAAAAACTTCAGAAGCTAAACAGGTTCACAGAGATAAACATCTTCCAGCTCCTCAAAGTCGCAAATAAAGTATTCATCAATTGGGACAAAACTGCTGAAAGGGAAGCAAAAAAGCAAATACAACAGCAGGTATCCCTATTCGTGGCAGACTTAGAAATCCAGACCCAACCAATAGAGAAAGGTCGCCCTGAAAAGGGGGGAGTATTTCACCCTGAAACTCCCTGCTGCTGCCAGTACTGGTTTATACATCTGGATTTAAAGGTTCTTTTTTTCTGCCTGCAGGTAGCTCCCTAGAGTCAGTCACTATTTGCTTTTTTTTTTAAAATTGACTTTGTAATAATATTACACCAAAAATATATATATGAGGTCCCATTCAACCCCTCCCCCCACCCCACCTCTCCCCCCTCCCAGCAACACTCCTCCCACCATCACAACACATCCATTGCATTTGGCAAGTACATCTTTGGGCACCTCTGCACCTCATGGCCAATGGTCCACATCATGGCCCATACTCTCCCCCATTCCATCCAGTGGGCCCTGTGAGGATTCACAATGTCCGGTGATTGCCCCTGAAGCACCATCCAGGGCAGCTCCATGTCCCAAAGATGCCTCCACCTCTCATCTCTTCCTGCCTTTCCCCATACCCATCAGCCACCATGTCCACTTTTCCCAATTCAATGCCACCTCTTCTATGTGGATATTGGATTGGTTGTGTCCATTGCACCTCCATGTCAAGAGGAGGCTCAGATTCCACATGGACGCTGGATGCAATCCTCCCACTTTCAGTTGTAATCACTCTAGGCTCCATGGTGTGGTGGTTGTCCTTCTTCAACTCCATCTTAGCTGAGTGAGGTGAGTCCAATAAATCAGATTGTAGGTGCTGGAGTCTGTTGAGGCTCAGGACCTGGCTATCACATTGTCAGTCCAGATATTCAGATCCCCTAAATATATCTTAAACCCCAACACTAACTGCACCTCCAGCACATTAGCATGAAAGTCTTATGAAGAGAGATCCCATCTGAGTCCAGATTCATCTCACATAAACACCAGTTCCAAAGAGGGGCCATCTGACCTGGTAGTTAACCCCATCGGCCATGACCATAACTCCCATGGGTCTCTTTAGCCCTCAAAGGAGCCAATATCTGGGGGTTGTATCTGCTTTATCTGTCTCTCAGACTCTGCTCAGTTGTGCATAAGGGCAATCCTTCTGCCAGCCTCCAGACTCTTTTTTAGAGACTCGTAGCCATATAAACTCATTTCTCCTTTCCATTTCCCCCTTACATTAGGTCAAACAACATTTTAAAGACTTGTTATTTTATGTAGACAGGGATATTCTGCTGATCCGCATTGAACCTTCCGTATAAGGTCATTTTCCAGTTGCATCATCAGTTGGTAGTTGATAGTGGTCCCTCGGTGCCAGGGAGGCTTATCCCTGGGTGTCATGTCCCACGCTGGGGGGAAGGCATTGCATTTACCTGCTGAGTTTGGCTTCGAGACTGGCCACATTTGAGTAACATGAAGGCTGACAGGAGGAAATTCCCAGGCACAATGCTGCTCCAGGCCCCGTTCCTATTCCAGGCTTATCAGCTCACAAGCATAGTCATTAGCATCAGGGGCTCACTGTTGAACCCTAACTCCCTCCCGGTCCCCACCGCTGCACCTGGGAGACTGTCGCTGCTCCCCTAGGGACCACAACAGAGCACCACTGGCCAGGAACCCAGTACCCCCCCTGCTGTGGTTTTTAATTGTTGCCACTATGAGTATATCCAAACATTACCATGCACCCTGGACATATGTTCTATACAGCTCCCTGTCAGCCATATATCACCTGTCAATGGTATCCTATACCAGTATCCCTCCATTGCCATTGTTGAAACACTCTGTGACCCAGAACTCCCCGAAATTTGAAGCCCAATATAATGTCAGGGTCCCTTACTAGGGAATGGCATATAGCGATGGGTTTAAAGGTTAGATAGAGAATATGTGTTGACTTGGAAAAAATTCTACATCCTATCTTTTTCTTTTTTTTTTTTTTTCCCCTAATTATTGAGCTTCTTCTCACAGGAGCCCTAGACCACAGCAATGCATGTATATAATATACAGCACTCCCATACATCCACCACAAAACCTTTTCCCTTCCACAGCGATACCCTTACACCCTATTCACATCATATTTACTTAACGTGATGTACAGCGTCTAAGACAATAGCTTTCTATTTGCTTTTAAATGGAGAATCCCAAGACTCAAAAAAAAAAACAAACAAAAAACCTCAATGAACTTGGACTCACATCATGCAGAGGTTCAAAAAAACTCCTCCACTTTTTTCCCTAAATCATGACACTTTCCTGCCAACCAAAAGAGGAACTCCTGAACACAACTGTGCAGAAATGACAAAAAGGTATATACCAGCCATCCCAGCCTCCAGGATGGGCCACTTCCTTGCCCAGATCAAACCCTATTCACAAACAGCAGCAGTTTTATCAGAAATGAAAAGTGGCTTACTAAATACACAGTTACCACAGCTAAATAAGTAATGAAAGCAGCTCCCCTACATAAAAGGTAGTCTGCACAGCAAGCAAAACTCTGGGCACTAATTCAAACCCTATAGCTGGCCACTGGACAAATGGTAAACATTTACACTAACTCTAAGTTTGTGTTCGCTACTGTACATACCTATGGAGGAATTTATAAGGAGAGGGGACTCCTAACTGTAGGAAAAAATAATCCTTCAGCTACTGAAGGCAGTGTGGAAGCCAAGAAGGGTCACCATCATACACTGCCAGGAACCTCAGAAGAAAACAGATGCAGTTACTGTGTGAAATACACTAGTCAATGAAGAGGCTCAACAGGCAGCCAAAAAGGTCCTCAAACTGCAACCCCACCACAGGTGCCTCACCTGTACCTTTTAAAACAGCACATTAAAAAACTAAACTTTATCCAGGAGAAACAGGAATGGGAAAAGAAAAAGAAAGGCACCAGACCCCAGAGGAAAACTGGCTACTCCCGATAGTGAGGTCTTTATCCCTGAGGGGCCACCTACACCCTTGTTCAACAATGCCACCAGCTCACCCACTTGAAAAAAATAACTGCATTAAAAGCCCTGCTCAGAAAATACTACTACATTGCCTGGATAACCTCGCTCTGCCCCACTGTTAACAGCCAATGCCAAACCTGCGCTTAAACAACCCCTCCCAAGATCCCCAGGCCCCAGCCAGCATCTAACACACAGGAACCGCCCCTTTTAAACACTTAACAATGGGCTTTACATAAATAAAACCAAGTCAAAGGTATAGGCACTTATGAGCACTAATGTGCACCTCCTTGGGTTAGTTGTCAAGGCCTTTCCTATCCACACTGGGAAACAAGAAAAGTAACTAAAGCTTTGCTCTGAGAAATAGTTCCCTGGCATGGGGTACCTTTATCTATAAGCAGCAACAATGGCCCAGCTCTCATGTCAGCCATCATCCAAGAGCTAGCAAAATGTTAGAAATTAAGTAAAAACTCCACACAGCATATGACCCCAAAGCTCAGGGAAAATAAAACACATAAATCAAACTCTCAAAACCACCCTAGCCATGATCAATAAAAAAATAAAAAACTGCCTCCGCTGAGTAAAACTGTTCCCATTAGCTCTCCTTAAAGTCAGACTACACCCCCCAGAGACTCAGGTTTTTTAACTTTTGAAGTTCTGTTTGAACAACCCCCTGCAATTACTCAAATCTTCAAGGGAAATCTCAAGCTCCTAGGAAAAACTGGTTAGGATTCTATCCTCCAGCAGGTAAAAAAAAACCTAGCCCAAATACACAAAACTGTCCTGTCTCGGGATCTCATCCCATTATGCCACCCAGTATACCCACACTTGCCTGGAAACCTAATTTGGGTAAATGACTGAATAAAGAGCCCCTCCGGCCTACCTAGATGGGCCCACATATTGTTATCCTTGTAAGCCCCACTGCTCTCAAAGCTTCAGGTATTTGCCCTTGGATTCATCATACTAGAGTTAAAAAGGCACAGTCCAATGAAAAACAAGACAACTGGACAACTTACTCTGTAACTCACTGCCCCTTGAAAATCTGAGTTACCCCGAGCCACCAAGAATCACCATCATCTCACTAAATGAGCTCCTGTTCCCTATAATTCCTGCTCCTCTTCAAACTGCTCAGATTACTGTTTGGGACTGAACTAACAACTACATCTCTCAGAAACTGCAATGTAGTTAAAAAAAAATACTAATCTTAATAATGTACTTGTGTTTTGTAAAATGCTTTACTACCTTAAGTTATTTTTCCACTTAGCTGAAGTAATGCCCTATAAAAATTATAAAGGTGTTAAAGGGGGAATTGCTGAGAAATAAAAAGCATAACCTTGAAAAATATCTAACAAGTCACTCCTGCCCCCTCTTCTGTGGATTGGCCTGTGAGGGAGTGTCCTTGCAGAAGAATATCAAATGAATAATGCCTGCCCCTGTTTTTGTAAATCAGCCTGAGAAAACAGGGCCTAGCAGAAAGATATCAAACGAGTGATGCCCCCATCCCCCGCTTCTGTAAATCAGCCCACAACCTTGTACCTGCATTCTGCTTCTGTAACCCAGCTTGAAAAATTTTGCCTAGCAACATGTTAGCCAATGAGCAGAAGTCATGCTGATCCCACGTGAAATTCTATATTAACCAATGGAAACTGAAAAACAGGGCTCAGAATTTGGAGATTGACTTTTCTCTGGGCCCAAGCATAATAAATCTGTTTCTCCACTTCTCCTGAGAGCTGGTTTTGGGTTTTTCTGCATTTCAGAACTACTGGCTTTGCTGCAACACTACTTTCCTGGTTACTGAGAGACCTTGAGATAACCCAGTTCTTCTTTGTTATTGACAACTGTATAGGGTACACACTAGAAGCAAGAAAAAGGAAGGGAGGAAATGATGGCAGAAGATCTGGCAGGTAAAGGCAAAAAGAGAAATAAATTTAGAAGAGAACATATGAACATTGAGAAGAGAAAATAAGCTATATTGGGGAACTGTGGCTGTTTGACATTTTTTATGAATTCCAAAAAGCGGTATTGATTATGTTTATAACTTGGTCTGTTCCTCAGGGCATGATACCCTTTGATTGATTTACTTTCAAAGGCTGGACATTTACTTGATTAAATGAAGATTAGGGATTTGATCCGACCACGTCTTTAGGGTTTGTATGGTTGAATGGTCCCCGTACCCCCCTTGTGGGGCTACGTAAACAGACGTTCAGTCAAGAACACACAGAAGTAGATACACAGAAGCAGATACACGAGAAAAGAGGAACGGAGTTCCATAGACATGGAAGAGAATCCTGCAGCCCCTGGAAGAGAGAGTAGCCATTCACTTGGTAGTTTAAAGGTGACCCTGTGGAAGGAACAGAGCCCTCCAGCCTAGGCCGAGTTCAGAAGGAGCTGAGACCATGTTGCCTTAAGAGAGAGAGGAAGGTTGACCCCTCCAAGAGATTGCCTGCCATCTTGCCTCAAGACACAGCTACAGAATTTGATTGAGGAAGTACCTCTTATGGTACCTTGAGTTGGACTCTTCAGGGTCTTTTAACTGTAAGGTTCTACCCCAAATAAAGACCTTTTACAAAAGCCGACAGATTTCTGGTACTTGCCATCAGGACCCCTTTGCCTGACTGATAAAGGAACCAATTAAGACTCAGTGATGAGGTGTCAAATGTTGACTGGAAGGCTTAGGTTGAAACCCACCATTAGTCCATTTCACCTCTATACTCCCGGTGGCTGCGAATATAGCTGCCAAGTCATTGAAATATAAAAGGATGAAATTCGAGCACATATCATTGCTTCATTTGTTTATTAACTTATTAATTATTTATTTAATTTTATTATAATTTTTAGGTCCTGGGGCCAGGGTTTTAACCTGGGACTTCCTATGTGGGAACCTGGTACTTAAACAGTGAGCTACACCAACTTGCCAAATCATCATTTTTAATCTCAGGAAAAGTATATACCAAGTGTATGAACTTGAGAATTTATATCATAGAATGTTCAAGAATAGCATCCTTTAGAGCTCTTTCAAGTTACTGGGTTTATGAGTCTCAAATGGTTTAAAGAAAACTCTGCATAATATGAATACTTTGATATTTCTTCCCTAATATCATACTGCTGAATATAGGTTTTATTGTCACATTATGTTAAAATTTCAACCTAAGCCTAGATCTTAAACATGATTTTCTAAGGGATAGCTTATAATGTTGATTGCTTTCTATATAGATTACCAAAAAGATAAAAGAATATAAAAGAGACATTTGGTATTTGCATTGCTCATAACCCTGTTAAAATCACTGTGTAAACTTTGGTTATCAAGTATCTCTATTTTTTCCTTTATGGGTGAAGCCTGCTAAATAAACCTGCTCTGTACATTTTCCCAAGCACTCAGATTCAGTGAGGAGGCTCCTGTCCTCAGTGTCCATCTCTTTACACATGAGGAAAGGAAGCTGGTTAGTTGCACAGAGTGGAATGCAGGGATCAGCCTGTGAACCCATTGATTTTCAACTCTAGGTAAATGGTACCAATTCTTTATCATTTTATTTTGCTGGCTTTCATGGAAACTCTTGAAATCTCTGGGTCATTTGGAAAATAGCATAGATTTTCAAGGGGAAGGGCTCTGAAACCAAACATCCTACATGGAAATCATGACTCTGGGCGTGTCTTTGAGAAGTCTTCTTAATCATGATGAACCCGCTTCTTATTCTCTTTAGCCATTTCTTAGGGTTATTGTGAGTGCCTGCAAACCCTTTATAATATTGCTTGGCTTATAGTAAGCTTTTTAGGAATGTTGTTGTGATTGCCATTGCAATAATAAAAAACTGCAATAGTATCTAAAAATAAAAGGAGCACAGTTCACAAGGGCCAGTCCTACTTACAGCGCATCCTGTACCAGGCATACTCAGTTTGCTTTGCAGTGACAGTGAAATTTTGGCATGTAGAATTAACCCTTGAAAATGAAACAATGCCAAATTAATGAAAAATCAGTGACTTCCTTCAATAATAGAAATACTGAACTAACATTTACAGTGGCTCTTTTAAAAGACATGTAATCTATTTATTTTGTTAAGCCTTCAAAGAATTCTTTGATCCATGAAAAACATGGACATGAAGAAAATACCTTTCACGGCAGAGATGGGATTGGCCAAGGCGATGCAGTTGCTACGTGGAGAGGTCTTGCCAGGCTGCTTTTATTTCTTTCTTTTGATCGAGATGTAAAACAAACATTCATTAAAACATATTAATACAAGAATAGCAGGATTAAGATTTACATATATTATGTAACCAGCATAACCAGACCAAGAATACAACATCTTGAGAAATTCAGGGCTCTCTCTTTTGAATCCTCTCACCCAATAACTCATCAAAAGAAGCTGCTATTCTGACCTGTGTTAGCATAGATGAACTTACCTGCTTTTGACATTTGCACAAGCTGGAAGAGTACAATATGGTACAAACTCATTTGCACCTACTTTTTTCACTCAGTATTATGCCTGTGAGATTCAGTTATGTCTCACAGCATTATTTTGTTCTTTTTCAGTGCTCTGTACTATTCCAGCCCATGAGGCCATCGCAATGTGTTCAAGCATTTTACAGGTGATAGACATTCAGGCTCTTTCTAGTTTGGGAATATGAGGAATACTATGATAGATCATTTATACAGTTTTTTGTTTGTCTGTTTACTAGATACAGTTTATTTTCACTTCAGATACAAAATATTAAACTCCATGGTGAAAAATGTAACCTTTACACTCGCACACTTTAGTAGTATTTTTTGATTCTCCTAATAGAAAATCCTTTTTTAAAAAGAGATATTTGGGATTGAACCCAAGAGTTCATTATGTGAAGCAGGTATCAACCACTGAGCTACACCCTTTGCGCCACATAGAAAATCTTATCTGTGAAAAATGAAAATTTAAATTCTTTTTCCACGAGACTGTGTACCTCTCATTTGTTTTTCTATTCTTATTACCCATATATTAATCCTTTTTGGTTCTCTTTATTCCTTTCTGTAGTTTCACGGTTTGGGCTAGTATTATTTCATTTCTACCTGGAAAATCTACATCACTATTTTTAGTAGTGCAAGCCTCCTGACAATGGTTCCTAGGAACTTTTATTTCTTTGGAATGCCTTTGTTTTCATTTTTTTCCTTAATTTTTACTGTAACAACACATATATACATAACAGAAACTTTGTCAGCTCAATCATTTTAAAGTGTCTAATCCAGTGGAGTGTATACAGAGGTAAACTGTGAGTTTTCTTTGAAAGTTGTGCCTGTCTACATTCTCTTTTCCAGCAATCCATAGGAGTTTTGGAGTAATTTGTATCTTATGTGTCACTCCTGTGCTCAATACCCATCAGGACTTCCTAAACATTCATGAAGGTCTATGTGTTTGTTCTCAAACTATCCTATGTCCCTTTCAAATCACATACGGTACAGCTAGCCAGACAGAAATAGGCCACTCTGAGAAAAAATAGAGCAGGTTATTTCTCATTTAGTACATACAGGTCCTTTGGATGGCACTGATTCTTTGAAAAGTAAAATCTTTTTATAAAAATTAAATTGTCCTTTTTTAAAAAAGATACATAGATCACAAAAAATGTTACATTAAAAAATATAAGAGGTTCCCACATACCCCACACTCCACTCTCCCACTCCTCCCACTTCAACAACCTTCCTCATCATTGTGGCACATTCATTGCATTTGGTGAATACATTTTGGAGCACTATTGCACCCCATGCATGGATTATAGTTTACATTGTAGTTTACACTCTCCCCTAGTATATTCAGTAGGTTATGGCAGGATATATAATGTCCAGCATCTGTCCCTGCAATATCATTCAGGACAACTCCAAGTCCCAAAATGTCCCCACACTCATCAATCTTCCCTCTCCATGCCCTCAGCAATTACCATGGCCACTTTCTCCAGATCAGTGCTATGGTTTTTTCCTCCATGTGGACATTTCCAAGCCTCCATAGCTGCATGGTTTTCTTTCCTCTAAATTTTTTTCCCAACTGCTTAACCTATTACTCTCTGCATGAAATTACTCACCTGACATAAAAGGTGAAGGTAAAGTCCAAATTGCCTAATCTTTTAATATGATGGAGGCATATTCTTAATGGTCCGTTTTCACTTATCTTTTTTACATTGTTGGCCACCAAGTAAACAGCATTCCAGTTTTCATCCTACTAAAAACATTTCTATAAGATACATCAGTAGGTCTTTTGCTCAGTGCATGCCAATTTATGCACAATAAAATAGAAACAATAAAAAACCTCATTGTTGGGTAATAAGCACCTCTGATAAACCTCATTGTTGGACAATAAGTGTCATCACAAAACTCAAGAGCAAAACAAAACAAAACAAAAAACCCCAAAAAACAAAAAATGGCAATAATCCTGAAAGTAAACAAGATACCATGCTCACATGTCCAATGTGTGTACCATTGGCCACCACATATTATGATGAGGTTGGTCACCATCTGGTGCGATGATTTTTGCCATAGAGGCAAGTCAAGGTAAAACTCTGAATCCACTACCCAACTCTACACACACACACACACACACACACACTTAGGGAGTCGGTCTCTCTATTGGAACCTCATAACCTATTTCATACGCTGGTGTTTCTTCAGGCCAAGTGTGAGTCTCAAAAGCAGCACGTTCCTCCTGATGTAAGCTGCACCGCACCTTCTCTCAGCAGCTGTGAATTTGTTGCTGATGAGCAAGGGATCCTGACGATTTGACTTGATTTATAGCAATGATGTGTTGACATGGCACACTGTTACTTAGTTGCCCCTAACGCCTATAGGTAATCTTCAAATAACAAAAATAGCATCCAGGTTGGCAGGTGCAAACTTCAATTACCATTTTAGAAACGAGTTGGGTTTTGATATATGATCCCTAAGGTAACAATGTTTAACAATTAATAAATGAGATTTTAAGGACAATGAAGTTTTCAGCTCTCCTCCTTAACTTTTAATCTCAAATAAATACAATATAAATAATGTAGCTAGCATTTTTGGTGATTCACCTTTAGGTTGGTCAAATGATATATTACATATATATATATATATACACACACACACATATTCTTTTCTTTAAACTCTAGTGTCTGCCTTCATCGCTCTAAAGCGTGTGTTCATTGAAATGTCTCTTTGGATCACATCTAATACAAATTCAATTATCTTGACACCCTTTGTTATGTTTATCTGTTAAGTCTTATAAACATTTTAGTAAAGAAAAGATTTGGAGGACAAAGGCTTACTACATCCATCTATGGAATTTTCTACACCTTGCTTTTGATTTGGCACAATTTATGTTTTCTAGGACCAAACACAGCATTACTCTCCTTCCCTAAGTCTGTCCCTTCCTGGGTCTGCTTGTTGGGAAAGCATAACACAGACCATGTGTGGACCATGATTCTATAATCAAGGCTCAAGGAATCCATTTTGACCCCAACCCTCTACCAGCCAAGTCTCCCGGTATTCAAGTCCTGGTATTTGGTGGATGGCTCCATTGGTGTATTCAGTAGACATATGAGGGAAGAATTCAGTAAAATAAAGGCTGATACCTTAAATTAATGAATATATCTGAAAGTCATAGAATGTAATCATGCCACACACTAGAATAGTTATATTTCATAGGCTGAGTTATTTTGCTCATTTGGGTCAAAGATGTTAAGCCCACATAGTGATCTGGACATTTCTCTAGTTTAAGTCTCTATTTGGCATTTTATTTAAGCAATAGGAACTCTTCCACCTGATGAAACAGAAAATTAAGTGGATTGTAAGGATTTTATCCCACGTTTTAAGTCTATGTGATGGGAGATTGTCTACTTTTATTTTCCTATCAAAGAAACACTTGAAGGATTTGTATTGTTTGTATATGTGCATATATTGATGTGTGTGTGTTCAAGGGCATCCAATTATATTTTAACTACATTTTTCTAGTATTTACCAGACACTGTATTATGTATTTATCTGTATAAAAATTTATAGTTGACTAGGGAAACTATATATTTGAACAAATATAGTAGTGAAAATATGACCATTTTTCTTAGAGGCACTTAAATTTCAGTGATACAAAAGAAACATTGATCAATATTTCTAAGAGAAAAAGAAGTGTTTCACAACATAGTTGGTACTATATTCGTCTTAAGGATTGAACAAAAATTATTCTTGGTTATATGATAAAAGAAATGAAGTATCTTTTAAAAGATTTATTTAGTTTTATTTATCCCCCTCCTCCCCTCCCCCCCGCCTAGATTGTTCTCTGGTCTTTCTGCTCATCTTTTTTCGCCTTCTCCATGAGACACTAGGAACGAACCCAGGACCTCTGACATGGGAGGGGAGTGCCCAGCAGCCTGAGCCACACCTGCTTCCCATGGGCTGAGGCATCTGCTGCCTTGTGGTATCTGCTCATTTAGGCATCAGCTTGTTGTGGCAGGGTGTGGCGTGGTGTGGCATCTAGATCGTTGGGGCGGGTTTGGCATCTGGTCGTCTTCTTTAGGAGGCACCAGACTGAACCTGGGACCTCCCACGTGGTAGGCAGGTGCCCATGTGGTTGAGCCACATCCTCGTCTTGAAATGAAATATTAATGGCTTTGCATGTGAAAAACGACTACCATCAAGATATGTGCCTACATAATAATAGGAAATTAGACTCATTAAAATGTTTATTATGTCAAGTGCAGGTGATTCATATATGGATCTTACATATGGGGAATGTGTCTAAAGATGTGTTTTGGAAATTATGTTCTAGTAAGATTTTGATTATTGTTTGACATAAAAACACAGACTGGGGTAAAAATCCTATAGATGCATGAGAAAAATGTTTATGTGGATCTGAAGAAGAGCAATGAAATTGTGGGTAGAGCGACCTTTGGCGTGGTGGGGATGATGCATATTAGATATTAAATTCAGAAATACATTATAACTCAGAAAAACCCAATCATTCTCTGGACAAGCAGAACCTGTGCATTGGACAGTTTTAACTTGTCCTAAATAGCATGCAAGTTCTGGCTTCTAAATGATGAAATTATCTCATATGAAACAACCGGCTTTATGTCCTGAGCCATGATCACCCACAAATGTCATTTATGAGCTTTCATTGATAATGATATTGAGTGGGATTTCTAGTACCTAACTTCATCATGGACATCCTTGCAACAAAGACATTGCTATCAATATCTTTGCTAACAAATTTGACCCCTTGATATGGGAAATCAAACTATGAATGATTCACTTTAACTATCAATGTGAAGCAATTATAACATCTCAGTAATTTTGGATCATTGGTTGAATCAGGAAAAAAGGTTTTTACCTGTTGATTGTTTCCTTTTTCAATAATATATGAGCCCCAGACTTTTAGAGATGGTTACTTTAAATATTTTAAGTAATATTCAAGGTTGAAATATTAGTTTTTCTCAGTTTTCTTTAGAGTGGGATTGTTGTGTAACTACATTATGGCAAATGAGATATAAACAAATGCTCTTGTGTTCCTTGAAAAGAGGATTGACTTAGCTGGCTTGTGCTTTTCTTTCTCTGCACTTTCCCTTTCCTGCTACTTGAAATGTAGGACTTTTAGTTAGAGCTCCAACAACAATATGACTCTCAATTATTTTCCGGTATGGAAATAACAAGGCACCCCACTAAATCTGTGGGTTTCAAAACAATACTACTCCTTGCAACCATTGGATAGAGCAAGCCAGTTTCCTCTTGGCAATTGGGATCATTCACCTCAGTCAATAGATGACATTAATGGCACAAGGAACACAAAATGGTCAGGGGAAGTCAACATACAATTTAGTCATTCATGCCTGTTTTTTGTGGGGAATTGTTCTTTCCTGGGCAGGTAGGACTTTGAAACCTGCTAAGCCTAAGGTGGTGGGAATGGGAAACAAAAATTACTGAAGTGGGATAATAGATATATAATTGGAACGGATCACTGCCAAATCTATGCTTTGTTCAAGAGCCCATGGATCCTGATTATGGGTGAAAGAGCACAGTATAATAGATGTTTCCCACATCTTGTAAGGAAGCACCAAGCAGGATGCCATTATTTAACCTTATCTAGGCTATTCCCACTTTTTATCACCTAGCTCCTACTTAGTGATCTGGCATAGAATAAGGCCAGTGTATCCCATGAGTATAAGCCTGCCACCACCCTTTCTTCATGGTAAGTGATTTTACTGGCTAGAAGCAATGTTGTACAGAATAACTCGGGGTAATTAAGGAACTTTTAAAAAAAGATTTATTTATTTATTTCTTTCTCTCCCCTCCACCCCCATGCCCAGGTTGTCTATTCTCTGTGTCTATTTGCAGTGTCGTCTTCTTTGTTCGCTTCTGTTGTTGTCAGCAGCACGGGAACCTTGTGTTTCTTTTTGTTGCGTCATCTTGTTGTGTCAGCTCTCCGTGTGTGCAGTGCCATTCTTGAGCAGGCTGCACTTTCTTTCACTCTGGGTGGCTCTCCTTACAGGGTGCACTCCTTGCACATGGGGCTCCCCTATGCGGGGGACACCCCTGCGTGGCAGGGCACTTCTTGCGCGCATCAGCACTGCGGCATGGGCCAGCTCCACACGGGTCAAGGAGGCCTGGGGTTTGAATCGCCGACCTCCCATGTGGTAGATGGATGCCCTAACCACTGGCCAAGTCCACTGCCAGGGCACTTTAATTCACAGATGTGATAAGTTATAGAAGAAAAACCATACAAAAAATATGTATCCATAATACCTATGCCCAAGAAGGGACTGCAATCAATTCACATTTTCTTATTGAGAAGGGACTATAGCAAAAGTAGAGCAATGGATTTAAGGACCAACCACTGAATAGTAGTCCTAATAGATATCCCACAACCATGGTTGATAATCCTAAAGAGAGTGAAGCACAGGTAGCTGAAGTTTTACAAAAATAGAAGCCAACACCAATTAGGCTCAATCTTGGATTCAATTAAAGTAATGGGTCTTTATCTGTTGATAAGAAGATTAGAAATTCTCTTTTAAGGAAGATATCATTATACATAGCTTCTGCAACTTACACAATGTCCATCTAAGCAAAGATTTCTAGGCATGGCAAGAATGAAGTAAAAGGGGAAAAAAAATCCAGAAAAGGCGGCGGACTTGGCCCAGTGGTTAGGGTGTCCATCTACCATATGGGAGGTCCGCGGTTCAAACCCCGGGCCTCCTTGACCCGTGTGGAGCTGGCCCATGCACAGTGCTGATGCGCGCAACAAGTGCCCTGCCACGCAGGGGTGTCCCCTGCGTAGGGCAGCCCCATGTGCAAGGAGTGCGCCCCGTAAAGAGAGTCGCCCAGCACGAAAGAAAGTGCAGCCTGCCCAGGAGTGTGCCGCACACACGGAGAGCTGACACAGCAAGAGGACGCAGCAAAAAGAAACACAGATTGCCATGCCGCTAACAACAGAAGCGGACAAAGAAGACGCAGCAAACAGACACAGAACAGACAACCGGGGTGGGGGGCGGTGGGGAGAGAAATAAATAAATGAATCTTTTTTTAAAAATCCAGAAAAGAGAAATTGACCTGCTATTCACCCAGTCAACAAGTATGGCATTCTAAGTGCTTAGCAATACCCTCCCAGAAAGTGAGGGTAAAGGCCAGCCCTCTTTTGAGGTAAGGCTAAATTGTTCATACACAAAGATCTCTCCATCTAATTTCATCCTTGTTTGCAGTGTTTTTTACCAATATAACTTCCTTAAAATCTTGGTGGGCTATCTGCAAATCTGTTATATGCCCCCAATCACTATCTACAATTTTTTAAAAACATGTCTTACTCTAATTTGAGCATGTAAAGCTGCATTTGGACAATGCTCTTTGATTCTTAAAAATCCTGTTTTAGAGCTAAAAGGTCTAAGACATATCCCTCTAAATCTTTCAGAGATCTTAAATGAGCTTACAGACACACTCCCTATTCGATCTTTGTCTTCAGGTTTTATTTTCTTTTGAGAACATGTGTGGGAGGAGGGGCACCCGGCTTGCCTCAGTGGCAAACAGTGCGGCAAGAGGTGACACCGCCTCTGCCCACTGGGCCTAGACAAGGTGACCACGCCTGACTAGGCCTTTGCTGCTAACGGCTAGCCGGCTCCCCCCTCCCCCTTCCTATCTCCTGCCTAGCCCAGCTCTCACTTCCCCTCCCCCCTCCCTTTAACCTAATCTCTTATACGCTGTTTGCCCAGCAACAGCTTCAGCCTTTCAAGAGTTAGCACATACTCTACTGGCCAATCACTAGCCCAATGCCAGAACATTGCCTTATATGGAAACAGCATTTGCCCTAGCCAATCAGAACCTGCCACACCACTCCCCAATCCTATAAATCTGCATCCCCTTCCGCAATAAACCAGACTTGTGCCATCAGCCTGTCTCCGCGACTCCTTCCTGGGCCGTGTGCCCTCCACGCCTTCGGAGCCCCCGAGGGAAGCCTCAGCGGCCGTACGAGGCTTTCTTCCCCACGCCAGGGACCCCTCTCGTCCCACAACGGGACCCCACTCGTTCCACAACAGGGACCCCGTTCGTCCCATAACAGGGACCCCCGTTTCGTCCCTCAACTGGCGCCCAACGTGGGGCAAAGCAACCCCACCACAGCACAACGTGGGGCCAAAGCAACCCCACCACTGCACCACTCCGAGGGTAAGGGCCCCAAGAACCTCCGCCGCCTCACTCCATAACCTGGCGGGCCCCCCCCCCTCTCTTCTCACCCCTATCTTTTCGCTCTGCATTGCTGCTCCTGAACCTTGGTGACCTCATACGATCCACGGTGGTCTGGGAGAATCGCTGGATGGCTTTCTCCTTCCATGTCGGGGGCTTATACCGACCCGCTATGATCAAGAGGCACCAATAAAACTCTCAGGAGCGTGTGTCTGAGCACCTCCACCCCTGCCTTCACCTCTGCCTCCTCCCCTGTTCTCGTCACCTTTGTGTTCATAGTCCTACTCTCTGCCTTTTGCCTTGCCGCTACTGCTCTGCCGCGGGACGCTCATGAGCCCCAGCAACCTTTTCCCTTGCCTCCTCCTTTCGCCCCTTTGCACCCTTCTCCTCGCTTCCCTCCTCTGGCAGGTAAGGACTCTCGTCCACTGGACTCTCATCTATCCCTGGGACCTGTAATCGCCCGGGGCAAGACTCTTGCCATCCGACCCTTTCAGGCCTGACTCGCGTCCCCCTCTCGCTGAGGTGCGGACTCTCACTGTCCGATTCTAGGAACCGGACTCTTCGCGTCTGCCCTCTGGGCTGGACTACGGCACGTCTTCCCCCTTCCCCTAGTCCTTACCTATCTCCGCTCCTGGCATGGGGTCCTCCCTTTCCTGTAGCCTCTATAGCTCTGCTCCGCCTGGTTCCGCCCCCCCCCCCCCCCGTCTTTCCAGAAAACGCCTCACAACCATTCTGGATCCCAGGCCGAAACATCAAACCTGCCACCGCAGCCGAAACTAGGGAGGAGGAAGCGCCACCGCCTGAAGGCCCTAGAGCGTCGGGAACCCCACAAAATGCCTCCCAGCCGCTCTGGATCCCCGGGAGAAACATCGAATCCGCCACCGGCCAGCAGCAGGTCCCAACGACGGATGATGAGCGCACTCGCCCATCAGATGGAGAGGCTGAACGTGGCCCCGGATCCAGTTCATGACACCCTCCTCCTTGGACAGCTAGTACAACTTGCTGTCCGCACCTTGGCTTCAAACAAGAAACCTAAAAATCTACGCTATCTCCTGCTTTTCATGTTAGCCCTATTCCCCTCCGTGTCCTCCCCCCCCAACGTCGAGAGCCCCGGCATATTAAAAACAAAGGGGGAGATGTGGGAGGAGGGGCACCCGGCTTGCCTCAGTGGCAAACGGTGCGGCAAGAGGTGACACCGCCTCTGCCCACTGGGCCTAGACAAGGTGACCACGCCTGACTAGGCCTTTGCTGCTAACGGCTAGCCGGCACCGCCCTCCCCCTTCCTATCTCCTGCCTAGCCCAGCTCTCACTTCCCCTCCCCCCTCCCTTAAACCTAATCTCTTAGTACGCTGTTTGCCCAGCAACAGCTTCAGCCTATCAAGAGTTAGCACATACTCTACTGGCCAATCACTAGCCCAATGCCAGAACATTGCCTTATATGGAAACAGCATTTGCCCTAGCCAATCAGAACCCGCCACACCACTCCCCAATCCTATAAATCTGCATCCCCTTCCGCAATAAACCAGACTTGTGCCATCAGCCTGTCTCCGCGACTCCTTCCTGGGCCGTGTGCCCTCCACGCCTTCGGAGCCCCCGAGGGAAGCCTCAGCGGCTGTATGAGGCTTTCTTCCCCATGCCAGGGACCCCTCTCGTCCCACAACGAGACCCCACTCATCCCGCAACAGGGACCCTGCTCGTCCCATAACAGGGACCCCATTTCGTCCCTCAAACATGTACTGTACAGGAGACTGGAGATAATAAATCCTTTCAATTCCCAGCCTAGAAAATCCTAATTCCTTTATATTCCCTTTAGATTCTGCTTTCAAAGTGAAGAGTTCCTTCTTTAGTTCTCCTCTGTGTTCTTGTTCATTTTCCTATACAGCTAGAAGCACTCAGGTGATATGCTCAATGTTGTGTCCGGAGATTCCCTTAGCAAAATCCAAAAATTCATTATGCATATTCCTTATCTTCTAAGTTACTGCCAGTGGCAATTTGGGCACTTGTACATTAAATGGTTCTCCAGTGTTCCAAACTCCAGTAACAGTTTTATCACTCTTTTTCAGCTTTTATTGACCATTTTCCCTCTTGTTCCAACCTCATCATTTTCAGACTCTGCTTTGTCAAAAACAAGAACTTTCTAGAACAAGAATTCCAAGACTCGACAATGCAAATATCATGCTGTGTTTAGGTTATTTTAAGTTAATTAAGAAAGAAGACTCTAGCTTTAGGTAGATTCAGATCATGGACTGTTATTTAGACTTAATAAAGGGTTTAGACTTTAGTATTTGGTCAAATAGAATCCAAAAAGATTTTGTTTATGAGGAGCTACTTGAATAGATATGAGTTTTAAAAAAATTATCCTGCATTAGGTGGGGATGGTTGGGAGAAGTCATAGCCTGGATGGAGGATATTGCAAGAGCTCATGGTAGACATGACCAGAATGTAAGATTTCAATCTTCAATGGCAATTGATTTTGAAAAGACAAGTTATATATTTTTTCCTTTTGCTAATAAGATCTTTATTTTTTTATATTCACAGATAATTTTTTTCTTTTCTTTCTTTTTTTTACACTTTTTAAATTAAAGTTAATAGATCACAAAGAACATTACATTAAAAAATATAAGAGGTTCCCATGTAACCCACTGCCCACCCCCCACCCTCATCATTTTTGTAAATTGTATTTTTTTGAAGAGACATACATCACAATAAGTGTTACATTAAAAAACATAAGGAGTTCCCATATACCCCCCTCCCCACTCCTCTACCATCAACAACCTCCCCCATCATTGTGGCACACTCGTCACACTCAGTGAACACATTTTGGAGCACTGCTGCACCACATTAATAATAGCTTACCCTGTAGTTCGCACTCTCCCCAGTACATTCAGTGGGTTATGGGAGGATATATAAAGTCCAGCATCTGACCCTGCAATATCATTTAGGACAACTCCAAGTCCCAAAAATGCCCCCACATCACAACTCTTCTTCCCCCTCCCTGCCCTCAGCAACTACTGTGGCCACTTTCTTCACCTCTATACTACAATTTCTTCGATTACTAGTCACAATAGTTTTATAGTAGAATATCAGTAAGGCCACTCTAATCCATATTTTATTCCTCCTATCTGTGGACCCTGGGATGGTGATGTCCACTCCACCTCTATATCAAGAGGGGGCTTAGATTCTACATGGATGATGGATGCAATTCTTCTGCTTGCAGTTTGTAGGCACTCTTGATTCCCTGGTGTGATGGTTGACCATCTTTACCTCCCTGTCAGTTAACCTGGGTAAGTCAACAAACCAGAGAGTAGGAGTTGCAACTCTGCTGAGACTCAGGGCCCAGCTGGCACATGAGCAATCCAGAGGTTCAAGTCATACTGTATTAAAATGACATATAATTATTAGCTCTGAAAGTCTTCTTTAAACAGAAACACTGAAATTTTCTTACTAAATTTTTAGTAAGATTTTCTTACAGCAAATCTTTTTTCCGAAGCAAAGTTGCCTGAGGAATGGTCCTAATACTTGCAAAATTAGCTAACAGAGATATCAAACTCATCTCGATACTTGACTTCTGAAATTCAGGAATGAATCTCTGTGGCAACAATGAAGGATCTCCATATTCTGGGTTCTATCAGTACTTTCCCAAACTTGGGTTCACTTTCAGTAAGAAAGATTTTTGAACTTATTTTCCAGTAGCCACTTCCACCAAGGATAATCAGCCACAACGTGGGATACCAAACAAGTTAAGACATAGTAATCTGATAAACCACTATGTTTTCTAAAATGATATGATGTTCAACTACTACTCTGGCAGTAATTATGGCCTGAGGCAGGAGAGGCAGTAAAATAGACTGGTCAGGAGCATGGACCTGGTGCTGGAAGTTGGGTTTAAGGACCCAGGGGAGTGGATGTGGCTCAATTGGTTGAGCACATGCTTCCCACAAGGGAGGTCCCTGTTCAGCTTCCAATGCCTCCTAAAATCAGGAAAACAAACAAGGAAACAAATGACAAAACCAACTCAGGGGAGCTGATTTGCCTAATTGGTTGAGCACTGCCTTCCTATCACGTACAAAGTTCAAACCTGGCCCTGGTACCTCAAAACAAACAAACAAACAAAAACTAGACCCACTGCACCCTAGCTTTATTTACCTGGATTATCCACCAGGGCCTAAATGCAATCACATGTATCCTTTTGAGAGCGAGTGAGGCAGAGGGAGTTTTGAGAGACATGCATGCACAGAGAAGGAGGAGATATAAGAAGGAGCAGAGTGATGCTCACACAACAATGAGTCTCAACCACCAGAAGCTGTGAGGGACAAGGAATTATCCTCTAGAACCTTCAGAGGGAGCCAGGAATTCTGGCCTCCAGAGCTGAGAAAGGATTTGTTTCTATTGTTTATTTTTTTATTTTTATATATATCTTTAGGAGGTACCAGGGATTGAACCTCGTACATGCAAAGTAGGAGCTCAACAACTGAGTTCCACGTGCTCCACAAATGTTCTGTTGTTTAAGGTTATGGCAGATACAGGAAACGAATTCACTATTTGTTTATCTAACCATGGTTTAGCCAATATTGAATATAAAGAAAGTGCTTTAGAGTAGGAATAGAAGGGTTAAGATTCTAAAGCTAAACAACCAACAGTGCAATACAGAAAAGGAGAAGAAATAATGTGGGTCAATGGGCAGCCCATTGCAGTGATTTCTTAAGAATGACCACTTGTTTAACTTTTCTTTGATTGGCAGTTCAGTTAAAGACCTTTCCCCCAACTCAGCAGAACAACCTCTTTAGAGGACCCAGGGGACCCTACATTTAAATGACTGATCAATTTATTGAGGTCAAATACATACACAATTGATGTTTTGTTATTGGTTCTATTTCCTTGACATTTGCATGAATGTGTACAATTTACAAGGCAGTATAGGACCCTTCACTCCATTGCTTTTCACAAAATAAAACTCAACACAGTGAAACAAGAGAGCTCTTTAAAGTTAAGAGTAGTCCCAATGATTTCTCAACAGGTGAAATGTAAAAGCCTTCTGGTTTCTATATATTGCAAGTACACTGAGAAATATTATCTTTGCACTTGCTTTATTTTTCAGTTGGTTATTTAATGTTTTGCCCAGTAATAAATGAGGTAAAGATCATGAAGATGTTTTCTGTTCATTACATGGGAAGAAATAGTGTATTTGCTGGAAGATTTTCAGGTTAGATTACTATAATTACCCTGGAGGGGCTCTGTTCCAGGACAATCCTACCTTGGAATGAATTTCAAAGCAAGCATGGTTCTGACCTTTCATTTGGGCTCAGTTAAATGTTTAAACTGATCATCTATGCAGGTGGCAGTAAAATTTCCCTGTAAAGTACCAACAACACTCGTAAGGCAATAAATTAACTCTTTGCCCCATGCTCCCACCCTTCAGAAAAACCTTCTCCGTAATAGAAATCAATGGAAACTTACCCCAGGTTTGGAAGTTTGTGTGCAGGTATTTTCGAGGTATCACGCAACAGCTTTAACCCAATATATCCTTCAGATTCTTCTATCCTGGGTCCAGAATTATCAGTTTCTGATTGTTGTTGAAAATAAATGAGAAGTACTGACAACAGTCACTGGAGATACATCAGCTGTGCAAACTATAAGAGAAACCCAAGAGGAAGAAAGGGGGGAGCAGAAGTAGCTCAAGTAGTTGAGTGCCTACTTTCCATGTACATTGTCTGAGTTCAATTCCCTGTACTTCCTAAATTAAAACACAAAAATAGAAATAAAGTACTTTCAGATCCATGACCCATTTTAGTTTATACCAAGAAAGTATTCTCACCGCTAAATCTCATTTCATTTCCCATTGCTCTCATTATTACAACCCAATGATCTAAACACTTTCCATTGCCTCTTTGTCCTTTCCTTTGCCATTTGGGGATTATCAGATCAGCACATATCTCCATTTTTCTGCATCAATATCTATAGGTCTAAAAGGGCTAATATATTCAGTCTTCCCAATTGAGCAGCCATGGTTGTCAATAAAACAAGGAAAAATTATGGAAGACAAGTATCTCTACATGAAAATCTGGCCATTGAAATGTCAAATGGAATTATTATGATTACTATGTGGAGGGAACTGTGCTAAATGTCAAGTCAAGGTTATATGGTATTCCCCGGGTATTAGTGATAATCCTATGCCCTAACCTAAATTACAGAATCCAAGGACTGAGAATGTAAATATCTAACCTGCATATCCCCACTAACCTCATTCTGTATCTATCAATTCATTAGGCCACAAGTCTAGAGCTTTTCTGAGGAAATTTGAGGGAAGTTATATGTCATTATCTTAGGCCACAATCTAAGGACATTTTTGAAGAATTCTAGACTGCTGCTCTATTGTTTATTTTGATGGCTATCATTTGCCTGTCACTTATTTACTAACAAGGATCTGTCTGAAAAATTACATTTATTTTGGCCTAAAACTGAATTGAGCAGGAAAACCACTAGCATTGGATAATGGGCAAAGATTGTTCTCCAGTACAGCCATTTCTTTCTTCTTAGAAGCCTGAAGGGGGTACTCTGGCTACAAAGAGAAAACAACTTAAGGGGACTCACAAGGCATAATGAGGGTCATATCCCTTCCACATTATTGAAACCAGGAAACATATTAAGAAATACACAGGAATCACATTTCTCTTATCTACCGTAATGTAACATTGATTTTTTTGAAAGAGGCTCCTTGTGGAAGAATTTTTTTGAGGCTACCTGAGTCATATTTTCATTTCATTTCACATAAAATTGAATAGACATTGAAATTCAGAGATTCAAGATCCAGAATTTTTAACCAGACTTAGAGGTATGCTTCCTTAGAGCTCTGCAGGGAAGTAATGCCTGAACAAGCTTATACTAGGCTTAATGTGGATGTTGTACAACCCAAGTTTCTATTATAAACAGGAGGCTACATACATAAATTTTGGTATATTTGTACAGCCAACTATTTTGTTCATAAAATAAATTAATTACGTGTATCACTTTGGTTGAATCTTAGAAAAATGCTGTTGATGTCAGAAAGGAAGCACAGAATACGACATAGAAAATGATGTCATTTTAACAAAGCTTTAAAAATTAAAAATACATTGCTTGCTATGCCAATATACATAGAAAAAAGTTTTAATGCAACGGAATGTGTATTCCAAATTCAGGACAGTTGACATCTCTGGCTTAGGGAAAGCAGGGCTACAGCCCCACAGAAGGCTGTAGGTTGTGTGAATGTTCTCAGTCATGGGTTGGCTAGTGGGTTCATATGTGGTCATTTAATAATGGTGAATTACAACATATGGATATATTGCATCAATTCTTCATGCAATAATATTGCCTTTGTGGCTGCAGAAAATTACTTCATATTAATGTAGAGATCCTGGCACACACCACCTTTGTCTATTGAAGAGTGTCATCTGCCAACTTGATATTCATAAGGTAAGAGAGGTTCTTCCAGCAATCTCATCCCACTCCCTTAAAAGGGTCTCTGTCCACGATGCAAATGAAAGAGGACTTACTTCAGATTTTGAGGTCTACATGCTGGTGTGACACAGCTTCACATAAAGAATCCACTCCCTCATCTTTTAGATCATTGCCTTCCAGGTAAAGATGTGTCCAGTTCTGACGGTTGGTGAGGGACTGACAACAATCAGTGGAGAAACCACAGCCACATAAACTGTGAGGGACGTGTGAGAACAGAAACGATCAATTCCCAAGGCCAATTCCTTTTGCTTTATTTCTCTTTTCCCCAATAGGAAAGTATTTCCCACAGTATAGATGTTACTTCCTTTCCTTTACCAAGAAAGTAAAATGAGTCAAAAAAGATCTTCATTCCTCCCCATTCTTTTGCCATGGGAGAACTTACGTTCTCTTTCTTTCAATCTCTCTCTCTCTCTCTCTCTACACACACACACACACACACACAGGTTTTGAAATCTCTACATCTCAGTGGTGTACATATATTCCAGTAGTGAACATTATTCATGGACTAGGGAGTGTGGACCTCTGTCCTTGGTCATTTAAAATATTAAACATATATATATTTTGCCTATTATAAGAGAGAAACTCTGTTATGTGTCAAGGATATTGGTGTTCTACATAAGTGGATATAATTGTATTTCTAACCATAATTAACAAAATCCTAAAGAATGAAATCCTTGTTAGATGTTTCAGCATAAGCTCCATTAATACCTTAACTAATATAAAAATAAGATATTTAAACTTCTCATGATCCTCTTCCTCCACCTGTCAATTGATGAGCAGAGAAGCTGTTCTATTTTGGTCTAGAGAAACAAGGTATATTGCTACTGGTCAATTATTAACTGACAGAAGAAGGCTCTGTCTGAATAAAAACACTTCTGTTTATTTAAAGACATGGTGATATGAACAACTATTATTAGTCTTGATAATAAAAAAGAAATTGTTTGGGTACCAACCCATTCTTTCCAGAAACCTTAAGATGTCACTCTAACTTAAAAAAAGCAATATGGCAGCACCATACTTGCCTGTATTTCATTCTCAAGATTGGGATTACTGGATGCCTTTTTGGAAATGAGTGGAAATAGAGGTCCAAATAGATGACTTAACTTGACCACAAGGCACACATACGGTTTTCAGAAAGAAGCTCTCTCTCAAAGACTTTGCTCTGAATTTATAATATGTGGTGTCAGGAAATGGAGATTGAGAATTTTTAACATGAGTCAGAGCTTCTATAAGGCTCTGTAAGGAAATAACACCTGATTTAATCTATGGTAGAATTAAGAAACTAAGCTCCGGGAGCGGATGTGGCTCAAGTGGTTGGGAATCAGGCATGTGGTGGCTTCTACTCGTCTCTTCCCTCTTCTCCAGGTCTTGGCGCTTTTAGCTTCTAACTTCAGTGGCTCCTCTCATCTTCTGTGTTCTACTGATTTCAGCTTCTGGCTCCTGGGTCCTTCTCTCTCAGCTTCTGAGCATTTTTCTCTCTGTGTCTCTGCAAGTTCTCCCATTTACAAAGGACTCCAGTAAGAGGAGTAAAATGTACCCTAGGTTATACAATCTTATCAAAGGTCCTCAAATAAAGTGATTTAATGAAAAGATCCCACCTACAATTGGTTTATATGCACAGGAATCAGTTGACTGTCATGACATGATCTTCTGGGATCCACCCAGCTTCAAAATGTCACATATAAGTTCCCCCACAATTCAGTGGAAAAGAGTCTTTTCAATAAATGTTGCTAGGTCACTGAGATATTCGTATGAAAAAAATGGAAATGAAACCCTAAATGATACATAAAAATTAATCTGAAAGAGATCAAAGATATAATGTGAAAGCTAAATGAATTAAGATTCAAGTGGTAGACATAGAAGAATAAATTCATGATGTAGGCAAAGGTGAATCAAGCAAGATATGAAGCACTAACCATTGAAAAAAAATTATCAAAAGATACCATTATAAGAGTGAAAAAGCAAGTCAATGAATCCCTTTTAAAAAATCAGCATTTTAAAAAAAAATTAGAACTGACAATCTGATTCTAAAATTTCTTTGAAAATGCAAAGAGTCAAGGAAACTTAATTCTTTAACATTACAAGAATTAAGTTTAAAGAGATACACTACCAAATATCAAGACCCCATTATGAAACTCTAGCTATGAAGACATTTTTGTATTGGTGCAAAGATAGACAAATACATCAATGGAAAATAAAAGAGCCCAGAAACAGATCACCACACATATAGTTAGCTGAATTATAGCAAAGAAGACACTGTAGTATAGTGAGGGAAAATTGCATTCATACATGGAACTGAGTCAGTCTGACAACCATATGGGGAAAAATGAATCATGACCCTTACTTTACGTACAAAAAAGAATTAATTTGATATGGATCTCAGATCTAACTACTGTAGGCGCTACTGATATAAAAAAATACAATAACAGGATGTTATGAAATAGTTTACATCAGTATATTAAAACATTAGATGAAATGGACAAATTCCTGGAAAAAAATACAACTTGCCAAAACTGACATGAAGAAAAGATTGACAACCTGAATAATGCTTTAACTCTTAAAACAAGTGGAATCAGTAACTTAAAGCTTTTCACAAAAGTAACTTCGAACACAAGTGACTATATCAACGAACATTTCCAAACATTTGAAGAAGAAATGATTCTTTCTTCAAATTCCAACACAGAAGACGAGTATGCATTCCCCAATGTGTGAGGCTAGTATAACTGTGAGTCCAGATTTTAACAATGAAAATGTAAGAAAGGAAAAATAGAGGGCAATGTCATTAGTGAACAAAGATGCAAAAATCCTAACTGGAACATAATTCAAAGTCAGAAGCATTTAAAATGGATACTACTTAATGATCAAGATAAGCAATGAATACAGAATTAATTTAATTGTAGACTACCAATCAATATAAATCACCACATTAATAGATTAAGAACCATAAAGCATATGATTATATTAAGTAATGACTATAATTAATAGATACAGAAAAAGCAATTGATCAAATTCCACATATATTATATTTTATGTTAAAAATGTTTATTAGAAACCCTTCCTTCCTGCATGACCCACAGAGGAAACCCACAGAGGAGATGCCCACGTGGGCCACATCCCCATTTGCGGGGCACAGATGATCCCAACCTAGGTCTGACTGGAGTTTCCTTCTTTTTTTTTATTAATTTTTTAAAAATATTACATTTAAAAAAATATACGAGGTCCCATTCAACCCCACCACCCCCACCCCACCACTCCCCGCCCCCAGCAACATTCACTCCCATCATCGTGACACATCCATTGCATTTGGTAAGTACATCTCTGGGCATCTCTGCACCTCATGGTCACTGGTCCACATCATGGCCCATATTCTCCCCCATTCCATCCAGTGGGCCCTGGGAGGATTTACAATGTCTGGTGATTGCCCCTGAAGCACCATCCAGGGCAATTCCAAGTCCCAAAGGTGCCTCCACATCTCATCTCTTCCTGCCATTCCCCATACCCATCAGCCACCATGTCCACTTTTCCGACTCCAATGCCACCTTTTCTCTGTGGACCTTGGATTGGTTGTGTCCGTTGCACCTCTATGTCAAGAGGAGGCTCAGATTCCACATGGATAGTGGATGCAATCCTCCCATTTTCAGTTGTAATCACTCTAGGCTCCATGGTGTGGTGGTTGTCCTTCTTCAACTCCATCTTAGCTGAGTGAGGTGAGTCCAATAAATCAGATTGTAAGAGCTGGAGTCTGTTGAGGCTCAGGGCCTGGCTATCATATTGTCAGTCCAGAGATCCAAATCCCCTAAATATATCTTAAACCTCAAACCATCTACAATTCCAGTAAAGTAGCATGAAAGTCTTATGAAAAGAGATCCCATCTGAGTCCAGTTTCATCACACAGAAACACCAGCTCCAAAGAAGGGCCATCTGACATGGCAGTGAACCCCATCTGCCATGACCATAGAACCCGTGGGTCTCTTTAGCCCTCCAAGGAACCAATACCTGGGGATTGTATCTACTTTATCTGTCTCTTAGACTCTGCTCAGTTGTGCATAAGGGCAATCCTTCTGACAGCCTCCAGACTCTTTTTTAGAGACTCGTAGCCATATAAACTCATTTCTCCTTTCCTTTTCCCCCTTACATTAGGTCAAACAGCATTTTAAAGTCATGTTATTATATGTAGACAGGGATATTCTGCTGCTCCGCATCACACCTTCAATTCAAGGTCATTTTCCAGTTGCATCATCAGTTGGTAGTTGATAGTGATCCCTCGGTGCCAGGGAGGCTCATCCCTGGATGTCACGTCCCACGCTGGGAGGAAGGCATTGCATTTACATGCTGAGTTTGGCTTTGAGACTGGCCACATTTGAGTAACATGAAGGCTGTCAGGAGGAAATTCCCAGGCACAGTGCTGCTCAAGGCCTTGTTCTTATTTCAGGCATATAGGCTCACAAGCATAGTCATTAGTATCATAGTCATCAGGGGCTCACTGTTGGACTCTCATTCCTTCCCGGTCCTTGCCGCTGCACCTGGAGGGCTGCCGCTGCTCCCCTAGGGACCATGACAGAGCCCCTCCCCCCCAGCCAGGAACCCAGTACCCCCCAGCTGTAGTTTTTAATTGTTGCCACTATGAGTATATCCAAACATTACCATGCACCCTGGACATATGCCCTGTATAGCTCCCTGTCAGCCATATATCACCTGTCAATAGTATCCTATATAAGTATTCCTCTGCTGCCATTGTTGAACCACTCTGTCATCCAGAACTTCCTGAAAATTGAAGCCCAATATAATGTCAGGATCCCTTACTAGTAAAATGACATATAGCGATGGGTTTAAAGGTTAGATATAGAATATGTGTTGACTTGGAAAAATTCTACATCCTATCTTTTTCTTTTTCTTTTTTCTTTTTTCCCTAATTATTGAACTTCTCTTCACACAAGCCCTAGATGACAGCAATTCATATATACAATATACAGCACTCCCACACATCCACCACAAAACCTTTTCCCTTCCAAAGCGATACTCTTACAACCTATTCACATCATATTTACTTACAGTAATGTACAGAGTCTGAGACAATAACTTTCAAACAAGGTGACATCTGTGCTTACATTGTGGTGCATACTTTAGGACACACAGTTTTCTAAATTTTTAGTTATCCTATGTTTTACATTATGGTTTACATTCTCAGTCTGTCGTCCCTTATATGTTTATGGTGTAATAGTACATGTTTTATATCCATCCTTGTGTACTGTCGTGAAACTCCTCTCTTACCCCACATTTACCTTGGCTCCACACATTTAATGGTGTTTCCTTTTGAGAAGACTTAGGTCCTGCATTACCAGACTGAAACCAGCCTGAAGCACTGGTTTTCTCGGTGCAGCCCACCAGGAGGCATAGAAGAGTCAGCTTTGCTCGACCTCTGGTTTTCTGGTTGTGATGGCAACCCAGAAGATAGAGGTCAGTGGAGATATTGACAATGCAACCAACCACTGGAGTCAGTGAACTTGAAAGATGTATTAAAACCCAGGAAAGGTGGACCTTGCTGGATGTATCACAGAGAAAGCTGTTCAGAGATATGCTGCTGGAGATTTTCAATCATCTGGTCTCACTGGAATATCAAGTGTGAAAATTAGGTGTGCATTTTCGTATTGGAGCAAGGAGAGGAACTGTGGAAAGAAGGAATAGGATTGCTCCAAAACCAGGATTCAGGCAGGGAAGGTAGCCTTATAAAATGAAAAATGATAACCATTTGACATATAATGTATATCATATGGCTGTGCCCACTTTGTAGTACTGTTTGCTAGAGCTAAGACATTCAGGATAAGCTTCTTTTCCGTTTTTCCCCATTGCGTTCTCCTGAAATTCCTTGCTCTAAGACTTCCTAGGGGGAGAATCATTCCAATACTTAGTGGAAATAAAATGGACTGGGAGAATGTAAACTACAATGTAAATTGTAATCCATGCTGGGTAACAGTGTTTCAGAATGTATTCATCAAATTCAATGAATGTGCCACACAGATGAATGAGGTTGTTGATGTGACAGGAGTGGGAGTGGAAGGTGGGGAGTGGAGGTGTATGGGAACCTCGTATATTATTTATTTATTTATTTATTTATTTATTTGTTTGTCTATTTTTAACACAATATCAATAAATTTTATTTGGTCAAAATTAAAAACTTGTACATCAAAGGTAATTATCAAGACACTGAAAAGACAATCTCTGAAATAAGAAAAAATAGCTTTAAACTGTATAGTGGGTACAGATTTAATATCCAGAATATATCAAGAACTCCCACAACTCAATAACAAAAGACAATCCAATTAAAGTATGGGCAAAGGACCTGAATGGGCCTTTCTCCAAAGTAGGTATACAAAGGCCAACAAACACATAAAAAGATGCTCAACATCATAAAAGTCATTAGGGAAAGGAAATTAAAACCACAATGAGACATCATTTCACACCCATGAGAGTGGCTATTATGAGGAAAAAAAGGAAAATAGCAAGTGTTGAAGAGGATGTGGAGAAATTGGTACCCTAGTGCATTATTGTAGGAATGTAAAATGGTGTAGCCACTGTGGAAGCTAAGGTGGTGGCTTTCAAATAAGCTAATTATAGAATTGCCATGTGACCTGGTAATCTCACTTTAAGTATATACCTAAAAAGAGTGTCACAAACATACTTTCAACACAATTGTTGATAACATTATTCAAAATAATAAAGCTGGAAACAATCCAAATGTCCATCGAAAAATGAATGAACAAATAAGATGTGGTACATACATACAATGGAATAATAGGCCATTGGAAAAAAATGATGAGATGTCTTGCAACATGGAAATACTTTGAAAATATTATACTCAGTGAAACAAGCAAGACATTAAGGATGAAAATTTATGTTATCAGGAAAAAGAAATGACTAGAAATTGCACATCCACAGAGGTAGGAAGCAGATTAGAAGTTATCAAGGAAGAGGACATATTTGTACAAAAAAAGGAAGACATTTCAAAATTCAATATTAAGACAATCAATTAAAGTGGTTCAAGTGATAAGGCTTCCATCTACCATTTATGAGAAGAACTGGGTTCAATCCCTGCAGCCTCCTGGTGAAAATGAAGAAAAGAAAACATGCCGTTGGCGGGGCAAGATGGTGTCTGAGTGAGTGCACCTTGTAGTCTCTCTTGCAAAGAAGTGCTTGGGCAGAGTTGGAAATTCTTCAGGACCAGGCTGTTTCAGGATTTTGCAGGGCAGGAGGTGTCTGGACATCGATTTGGTGGAACGGTGACGGAGAAGATTTGTGTAAAAGGTAGAATTGAGGCTCTCTTATGTGGAGATAGGGGCTGAGCCACAGGACGCTCCCCCCTGGGGTGGGCAGCATGGCAGCAGTGATTCCTGGAGGCTCTGCGGTGCTGGGGAATTCATAAGCCCTGAGCGGGCTATTCAGGGGCTTGCAGGGCAGGAGGTCTTTTGAAACCGATTTGGTGAGACAGAGACGGAGTTTGTGCGAGGCATGGAATTTTGGACTTCTGACACAGAGATCAGTGTTTCCGGCTAGAGCCCCACCCCCTAGGCCTGGCTGCCAATCTGCAGCGGTCCTTAAATCTGTTTCAATAAAGAGGCGCCACCAGCAGGCTGCTTCGGAGGCTGGCAGGGCGGGAGGTGTCCTGAAGTCGAATTGGTGACACTGCGACAGAAGAGACTCTTGTGAGAGAGGGAATTTTGGGTTTCTGACACAGAGGTCAGAGTTTGCGGATGTGACCCCCCCCCCATAGGGCTAGCACCGAGCTGCGGGGATCCCTGAAGGCTGTGTTGCACTGCGGTGCTCCCAGGCTCCCTGTTAACCGGATCTGAGGTTGCCAGATCTGTGTCCCCTAAACCCTGGTGGCCCAACCCAAGAGACCACATCTCTTGAGTCTGCAATATCACAGACTTCCCATACCTGAATCCACCATGCCCTGAGGTCCATCTGAGGTCCTTGATTGTTCTAGCCCTTGACATTTGCGGGTTTTTTTGTTTTGTTCTGTTTTTTTGTTTTTCTCTTTCCTTTTCCTCTTTTTTCTTTTTCTTTTCTTTTTTATTAACCTGGTTGCTAATATTACATTATCTCCTAGTCTTTTCTTCCATTGTATGCCCCAAGGTCTTTTTGCATTTATTTAGGGTTTTTTTTTTCCTTTGTCTTTCTTCCTTTCTTTTTCTTGCTTGTTTCCCTCCCTTTTCTTTGCCCACACCCTTTTTTTCTTTCCTTCTCTCTTTTTTCTTTTCCCTCTTTTTCTTCTTATTTTATGTTATCTTAATTATACAATAGGTGCTGCAGGGAACACCTCACATTTGCTGGGTTTCCTCATCCTCCCTTGGCTCATTTCTGTGTGAATTGACTTTGGCCACCTACACTATCCCTTTTCCCCCACATCTTGATATCCTCCATCATCTACTGTCTCTCCTATATACCACCTCCCTTTCTTTAGTTCCCAAATTGTCTAACTTTTAATTTCTAATACCTTTGTTTTGTTTTCTGTCTTTTATCCACTCTTGATACTACTGTCTTTCTTTTCTCTTTCCCTCTCTCATGAAAACACTGGCTTTTTAATTCATACTGTATTCCTCCCATATTCAATCGACTACGTTATTATAGGTACTCTACTTACTGCTATAACTCTACACAACATACATGAATCTAATATCCATTCTCCCAGATCTCATATTGTTGCTCTGTTAACATTTATTACCAATAGTACTTTACACATTTTCCTTTTCTACACAATTGCCTTTCCCTGGCCTAATATTTTCCTTCAAAGTGAACTCAGCCAGCAACAAGAAATTAGAATAAGAAGAACAAAGTGACAAAGAGAAGATATAACACAGAAGAACAACAGCTAATTAATCCCCAAGACTAGACAAAGAAGCTAAGGAACTGATTAAACCCGTCAAGATAACCCGTCAAGATAAAATGATGACCAGACAGAAACAAAAAACTACAAACCAAACCAATAATCAGGAAAACATGACTGAATCCAATGAACAAATTAAAAACCAGGAAGGGGAGCAGAACTTCGCACAAGTAATTAAAGATCTCAGAACATATATCAGAAAAAAACTTAATGAAGTAAAGGAAGAGTTTAACAATATGAAGAAAACACTTGGAGAGGAAATTGCAGAAATATGCAAAAAGATAACAGATATGATGGGAATGAACACCACAGTTCAAGAAATCAAAAATACACTCGCAGCAAAGAGCAGCAGATTAGAAGAGGCAGAGGAGAGAATTAGCAATGTGGAAGACAGTACATCTGAAATCAAACAGATAGTAGAATTGATCAATAAAAAGAAAAAATCCAGCTAGGATTTAGGGACCTGAATGACAATGCAAAACGCACAAACATATGTATTATAGGCATCCTAGAAGGAGAAGAGAAGGGAAAGGGAACAGAAGGAGTGTTGCAGGAAATAATGGCTGAAAGCTTCCCAAATCTACTGAGAGAGACAGATGTACATATCCAAGAAGAACAATGCAGTCCAAACATCATAAACCCCAACAGGCCCACCCCAAGACATATACTTGTCAAATCATCCAATGCTCAAGAAAAAGAGAAAATTCTAAAAGCAGCAAGAAAAAAGAGAACCATCACATACAAGGGAGGCTCCATAAGATTAAGTGCTGATTTCTCATCTGAAACCATGGAGGCAAGAAAGCAGTGGTGTGATAGTCAAGATACTAAGAGGAAAAAATTTCCAACCAAGAATACTCTACCCAGATAAACTAGCATTCAAAAATGATGGAGAGTTCAAAATATTCACAGATAAACAGAAACTGAAAGAGTATGCCAACAAGAAACCTCCCCTTCAAGAAATTCTAAAGGGAGTTCTGCAGGAAGAAAGGAAAAAACAGGACAGGCAGAGTTGGAGGAGTGTGTAAGAGCAAAAAGACAAAAAGAGAAGGGAAAACAAACAAACAAACAAAATATGACAAACATAAGTCCAATCAAAATATGGCTAACATAAATAATTCCTTGAAAGTAATAACACTGAATGTCAATGGATTAAACTCACCTATCAAAAGATTCAGACTGGGACATTGGATAAGGAAATATGACCCATCTATATGCTGTCTACAAGAGACACATCTTAGACCCAGAGATTCATGGAAGCTGAAAGTGAATGGTTGGAAAACAATCTTACAAGCAAATAATAACCAAAAAAAAAGGCAGGAGTAGCTATATTAATATCAGACAAAATAGACTTTAAATGCGAAACAATTGTGAGAGACGAAGAAGGATACTACAAATTAGTGAAAGGGACAATCTGTCAAGAAGTATGAACAATCATAAATCTCTATGCTCCTAACAAGGGTGCCTCTAAATATGTGAGGCAAACACTGGAAAAACTAAGTGAAAGAATAGATGCATCTACAATTATACTGGGAGATTTTAATACACCACTATCAACTCTGGACAGAACATCTCAAAAGAGAATCACTAAAGAAACAAAATATTTGAACAGTATATTAGAAGAGCTGGATCTAATAGACATATACAGATTATCACACAAAAACACAGTGGGATATACATTTTTCTCAAGTGCACATGGATCATTCTCCAACATAGACCATATGCTAGGCCACAAAGAAAGGCTTAATGAATTAAGAAAGATTGAAATCATACAAAATAATATCTCTGACCACAGTTGAGTGAAGCTGGAAATCTGCAAGGGCCAGAGGCCCAGATTTCACACCAAGATATGAAAATTAAACAGCACACTCTTAGGAAAACAGTGGGTCAAAGAGGAAATCTCAAAAGAAATCAATGACTACCTTGAAACAAATGATAATGATAACAAAACATACCAAAATTTATGGGATTCAGCAAAAGCAGTACTGAGAGGGGAGTTTATAGCCATAAATTCATACATCAAAAAGAAGAAAGAACAAAAATTGAAGAAGTAACTGCACATTTGGAGGAATTAGGAAAAAACAACAAAGTAATCACACAGGAAGAAGAAGGAAGAAAATAACAAAGATAAGAGCAGAACAAAATGAAATAGAAAATAAGAAAGCACTTGGAAAGATTAACAAGACCAAGAGCTGGTTTTTGAGAAGATCAACAAAATTGACAAACCTTTAGCGAGACTAACAAAGAAAAAAGGAGAGAAGATGCAAATACACAAAATAAGAAATGAAAAAGGAGATATCACCACTGACCCCACAGAAATAAAGACTATCATAAGAGGATACTTTGAAAAACTATATTCCAACAAAAATGACAATTCAGAGGAAATGGACAAATTCCTAGAAACACATAAACAGTCCATATTGACGAAAGAAGAAATTGAAGATCTCAACAAACCAATCACGAGTAAAGAAATAGAATCAGTCATTAAAAACCTCCCAACTAAGAAGAGCCCAGGGTCAGACAGCTTCACAGGTGAATTCTACAAAACATTCCGGAAAGAATCCTGATGAAACTATTCCAAAAAATCGAAACAGAAGGAACATTGCTGAATTCCTTCTATGATGCCAACTTTACCCTAGTACCAAAACCAAACAAAGACACCACAAGAAAGGAAAATTACAGAACAATTTCTCTAATGAACCTAGACGCAAAAATACTTAACAAAATACTTGCTAATCGTATTCAACAACACATTAAACAAATTATACACCACGACCAAGTGGGATTCATTCCGGGTATGCAAGGATGGTTCAACATAAGAAAATCAATCAATGTAATACACCATATAAACAGATTGAAGGAAAAAAATCACATGCTTATATCTATAGATGCAGAAAAAGCATTTGACAAAATACAGCACCCTTTCTTGATAAAAACACTCCAAAAGATCGGAATACAAGGAAATTTTTTGAACATGATAAAGAGTATATATGAAAAACCACAGCCAACATTGTTTACAATGGAGAAATCCTAAAATCCTTCCCCCTAAAGTCAGGAACAAGACAAGGATGCCCACTCTCTCCCCTAATATTTAACATTGTCTTAGAAGTACTTGCTTGAGCACTGAGGCAAGAACCAGATATAAAAAGCATTCAAATTGGAAAGGAAGAAGTCAAAATTTCATTATTTGCAGATGACATGATCCTATACATAGAAAACCCTGAGAGGTCTACAACAAAGTTTCTAGAACTCATAAATGAGTTTAGTAAAGTCTCAGGTTATAAGATCAATGTGCAAAAATCAGTAGCATTTCTGTACACCAATAATGAGCAAGATCAGGAGGAAATCAAAAAACAAATACCATTCACAATAGTAAATAAAAAATCAAATACCTAGGAATAAATTTAACTAAAGATGTAAAAAACTTATACACCAAGAACTATACAAGACTGTTCAAGGAAATCAAAGAAGACCTAAATAAATGGAAGAATATTCCCTGTTCATGGATAGGAAGACTAAATATTATTAAGATGTCTATCCTACTAAAACTGATCTACACATTCAATGCAATCCCAATAAAAATCAACATAGCCTTCGTTAAGGAACTAGAAAAACTAACTATGAAATTTATTTGGAAAGGAAAGAGGCCCGGAATAGCCAAAGACATATTGAAAAAGAAAAACAAAATTGGAGGAATCACACTACCGGACTTCAAAACATATTACAAAGCTACAGTAGTGAAAACAGCATGGTATTGGCACTAGGAGAGATACACAGACTAATGGAATCGAATTGAAAGTGCTGATATAGAACCTCATATACATAGCCATATAATATTCCATAAAGCCACCAAACCCTCTCAACTGGGAGAGAATGTCCTTTTCAACAAATGGTGCCTGGAGAAATGGATATCTATATGTAGAAGAATGAAAGAGGATTACCATCTCACACCTTATACAAAGATCAACTCAAGATGGATCAAAGACCTAAATATAAGAGCCAAGACCATAAAGACCTTGGAAAGACGTGTAGGGAAACATCTACAAAACCTTGTAATAGGAAATGGCTTCATGAACTTCACACCAAAAGCACGAGCAGCAAAAGAACGAATAGATAAATGGGACTTCCTCAAAATTAAAGCCTTCTGCACCTCAAAGGAGTTTGTCAAGAAAGTAAAAAGGGAACCTACACAATGGGAGAAAATATTTGGCAATCATATATCTGATAAGAGACTTATAACTTGCATATATAAAAAACTCCTATACCTTGAAAATAAAAAGATAAACAACCTATTCAAAAGATGGGAAAAAGATTTAAACAGACACTTCTCCAAAGAAGAAATACAAATGGCTAAAAAGCACGTGAAAAAATGCTCCAAGGCATTAGCTATCAGGGAAATGCAAATCAAAACTACAATGAGATACCATCTTACTCCCATAAGGTTGGCAGGTATAAAAAAAACAGAAGAATACAACTGCTGGAGAGGATGTGAAGAAAGGGGAACACTCATCCACTGCTGGTGGGAATGCAGAAGGTTCCAACCATTCTGGAGGACAGTTTGGCGGTTTCTCAAAAAACTAACCATAGATTTGCCATATGACCCAGCAATTCCACTGTTGGGTATATACCCAGCAGAACTGAAGGCAGGGACACAAACCGATATATGCACACCAATGTTCATAGCAGCATTGTTCACTATCGCCAAAAGTTGGAATCTACCCAAATGCCCATCAACAGATGAGTGGATCAATAAAACGTGGTATACACATACAATGGAATACTACTCGGCTTTAAGAACACATACACTACAAACACATGTGATCACATGGATGAGTCTTGAGAACCTTATGTTGAGTGAAGCAACCCAGGCATTGAAGGACATATACTACATGACGTCAATGATATGAAATAAGCAAGCTGCCTCAGAAAGCTAGAGACTGGAAGATAGGCTTATAGGAAATCGGGGGGTAGAGGAAGAATGTAATACATTCACCAAGAATGTATCATGGGTGAAATATATGATAAGCTGGAGGTAAGTATGTGTACAAGGAAGGGATAAAATGAGGGTATAGGGTTACCTTTGGATGGGGCTTTGGGGGTTTGAGGGTGGCTAGGGCTGGGTGGATGGGTAATATTGCCGAAGAAATTTGGGGGAGGGTGGGGCAACACACAAACATAGGAGATTGTCAGGTGTTGGTAGAGAGTATAATGCTGAGAAAACCTTTACAAAATATAATTAGGAAAGTTACCTGTTTAAGATACTCAAAGGGGATAACTAGACGCAGGACTGACTCCTAGGGAATATGTGAATGCTCATGTTGCCAGAGTGGGTTATACCATTGGCTAGAGACCCATATAATGAGAGTGAAGGTCGACCCACAACCTGGGGAGGACTAATGCCATCAAATAGAGGGAACTGTATCTCTCAAGAGAAATGGTGGCTCCCAGGGCATTAGGGCAGTTGAGTGGGTCAGGCCCTCAGCACTATTGCAAGTATCTCTGAACGTGGCTTCTCAGGAAATGAAGATTGACAGTCACTGTGGGCCCCAAGGGGAGGGGGAAATAGATATTGAATAGATGGAACCAGAGTAAAGGTGAGGGCAAGGGAAGTATTTCACAAGAGTACACAAGGATGGATATAAAACATGTAATATTACACCAAAAACATATAGGGGACGACAGACTAATAATGTAAACCATAATGTAAAACATAGGATAACTAAAAAATTTAGAAAACTGTATAGCCTAAAGTATAAATACAAATGTTACCTTGTTTGAAAGCTATTGTCTCAATATCTGTACATCAGTTTCAGTAAATATGATATGAATAAGTTAAAACATTATCTCTGTGGAAGGGAAAAGGTTTTATAATGGATGTGTGGGACTACTGTATATTGTATATATGAATTACTGTGATCTAAGGCTCTTGTGAAAAGAAGCTCAATAATTAGGGAAAAAAGAAAAGAAAAAGATACGATGCAGAATTTTTCCAAATCAATATATATTCTATATCTAACCTTTAAACTCATCATTATATTCCATTTTACTATTAAGGGAATCTGACATTATATTGGGCTTCACTTTTCAGGAAGTTTTGGATCACAGAGTGGTTCAATAATGGCAGTGGAGGAATACTGGTATGGGATGTTTTTGACAGGGGACATATGGTTGACAGGGAGTTATACAGAGCATGTGTCCAGGGTGCATGGAAATGTTTGGATATACTCATAGTGGAAACAATTAAAAACAACAGCTGGGGGGGTACTGGGTTCCTGGCCAGGGGGAGGGGCTCTGTTGTGGTCCCTAGGGGAGCAGCGGCAGTCCCCCAAGTGCAAAGGCAAACACCAGGAAGGAATGAGGGTCCAACAGAGACCCCCTGATAATAATGACTATGCTTGTGAGCTTATTTACCTGAAATAAGAACAAGGCCTAGAGCAGCACTGTGCCTGGGGGTTCCCTCCTGACAGCCTCCGTGTTACTCAAATGTGGCGAGTCTCAAAGCCAAACTCAGCATGTAAATGCACTGCCTTTCCCCCAGCATGGGACATGACACCCGGGGATGAGCCTCCATGGCACCGAGGGATCACTACCAAGTACCAGCTGATGACATAACTAGAAAATGACCTTGAATTAAAGGTTCAATGTGGACCAGCAGAATATCCCTGTCTACATATAATAACAGGAGTTAAAAATGCTGTTTGACCTAAAGTAAGGGGGAAATGGAAAGGACAAATGAGTTTATATGGCTATGAGTCTCTAAAAAAGAGTCTGGAGGTTGTCAGAAGGATTGCCCTTATGCACACCTGAGCAGAGTCCCAGAGACAGATAAAGTAGATACAACCCCAGGTATTAGTTCTTTTGAGGGCTAAAGAGACCCACAGGTTCTGTGGTTATGACAGATGGAGTTCACTCCCATGTCGGTTGGCCCTTCTTTGGAGCTGGTGTTTCTGCATGATGGAGCTGGACTCAGATGGGATCTCTTTTCACAAGCCTTTCATGCTACTTTACTGGAATTGTATTTGGTGCTGGGGTTTAAGATATATCTAGGGGATTTGAATCTCTGGACTGACAATATGATAGCCAGGCCCTGAGCCTCAACAGACTTCAGCTCCTACACTCTGATTTATTGGACTTACCCCACTCAGCTAACATGGAGTTGAAGAATGTCAACCACCACACCATGGAGCCTAGAGTGCTTACAACTGAAAGCAGGAGAATTGTATCCAGTATCCATTTGGAATCTAAGCCCCCTCTTGACATAGATGTGGAATGGACACAATCAAGCCAAGGTCCACAGGAAGGAGGAATACAGTAAGGAATAGAGTGGACCTAATGACATTCTATTCATGAACTATTGTGGTTAATAATCGAGAAAATGTGGCATTGGTGTGGTAAAAGTGGCCATGGTGGCTGCTTGGTGGGGGGAATGGGAGGAAGAGATGAGGTGTGGAGGCATTTTTGGGACTTGGAGTTGTTCTGGGTGGTGCTGCAGGGACAACTGCCGGACATTCTATGTCCTCCCATGGCCCACTGGGTGGAATGTGGGAGAGTGTGGGCTATGGTGTGGACCATAGGCCATGGGGTGCAGCGATGCCCAGAGATGTACTCACCAGATGCAATGGATGTGTCATGATGATGGGGGAGAGTGTTACTGTGGGGGGAGTGGTGGGGTGGGGGAGGTGGGTGTGAATGGAGACCTCATATTTTTTTAATGTAATATTTTTTTTTAAAATGAATAAATAAAATAAAATAAAATAAACCAGTTTGGGGTTAAGCACCAGAACTCATAAACAACTCTATGGGGTAGTATTCTGGGGTCTTCTCTCCACATTATTTTGTGACCTTCTATATCCTAACTAGAAGAATAATCAAATATTTAAAGTTGAAAGTAAAACGTTACAATTTTTCAAAAAACAGGAAAACATGTTAATTGTTAAAAATAAGAGATAAGAACAAATTGTTTGAGTTAGATTTGTGAATTTAAGCATATTAAATAAAAAATACAAGCCAGGTAAAAAGAATACACAAACCAGAAGTAGAAATAGCAAACAATATTTACAATATAGAATAAATTATTTAACATCATCACAAAAAATAAAAATGGGCAAAAGTCATAAGAAACATTTTATAGATTATCAGTCACAATGGACAATAAATAAATTTTTAAAATTTCAATTCGTTGTTGCATCAAACCATAAAGAGTGACCATTTCACATTCATTGAATTGTTAAATGGTAGCATCTCCAGTACCTGATATTGGTAAGCATGTGGAGAACCAAAAATATTTAAGTACTGCTATTAGTAATATAAATGTCTACTTTGGGAAATAATTTGAAGACATCTAGAAACTAGAGGACCACATATCTTTAAAAATTCCACACCATTTAATATACACTAGAAAAAAATTAAGTAACTGTGTTCCAAGATACACACAGAGCTCTGTTGATTATGGCACTCTGCCCCATGTAAAATAAATAGAAATAACCAGATATTTACCAACTAAAAATGGAAAAATGAAAAAAATACTGTGTATTCACAAAATTCATTACAACACAGTAGGTAAAATCAATTAACTATAGCTACAAATGTCAACGTCAACAATTCCAAAAAATATATTTGACAGGAAAAGCCCAATTTTGATAAGTTTAAGAGAATATATTGCCATCTATGGGAAGTCTATGCAGACATTATATATATACATATATATATATATACACGCACATGTTAAATCTGTAAGGAAAAGCAAAATAAAAATATTCAGGAATGATTACCTCTGGTGGAAAGGGAGGAACATGGTAACTTATAGAAACACACATGGGAGCTATTGACAATATTCTATTAATTAAGCAGCACTGTATATGAATATATGCTTTTTATTATTTTATATCTTATGTGTTATGTATGAAATATTTAACAGTAAACTTTTTGGAGCAATTTAAATATTTGCATTTTGGCAAGCAATTTTCAAAAAAAAACAGAAATCATAGCAAACCATGTGTATTACCCTACTGTGTAATACTTGTAATGACTGGATTACAATAAAACACAAAGGACTTTATTTTGCTTGAATTTTATGGAAAGTGAAAGAAATTGGAGCACACTGTAAAAGAAAGAAGCACAACAGGCTCAGGTGGGAAAGTGAATGTGTTCTCTGAGGTGCTCCTCTGTGGCCAAATTATATCTAATCCTCTGGTAATTTCAATCAGCTTTATGAAAATTAACACCTGATCACTTCTGTACATCCTGAAGTATTTATTACATAGTTCAACTTGGGAAAAGTACATCCTCAATGATGACTTTGCACTTTTACTTAATGAATCTGTCACATTTACGAAAAGAATCACTTCGCATCTTTCAAAATGATCCACTGTAAACAGTCATTGAGACAGCAGGTGGCATGACATCACTGTCCACTGGGAGAAGTCGCAACATCTCATACCTGATATATCTTCATTGCCCCTCAGAGCCAGCCTCTTTGAGATGCCTTTCTGTCTGACAGCCGGCTGTCTTTAGTAAGTATTCTGCAGTTTCCAGCCTTGAGAATGAGAGCTAAGTACAAAAGGACTTTTTTCAATATTCCCATTCCTCATTTTGTGTTCCTTACACTTAAAGATTTTTTTTCAGATTTATCCTACCATTAATTTTCTGTTATGATACATTTGTATCTTGTCTTTTTTTTATATCATGACTATTTCTCTTTTATTCCATTACTCACTCCTTTTCTCTGTGTTGCTTGCACTTTTCTCAGTTTTTATTTATCTTATTCTTTAAAGTCTCTTACTGCTATCTAAATTCTTTAATGATCTCTAATCAATTTAATTTTATTTTAAAATTGTATCATACCTCCTTAATTGTATTTTAGCCCTTTTTTCCCCTGTATTATTAAAAATTATGTGGAAATTCCATATAATTCCATGTATTGCCATATATTTCCGTATTTCATACTTTATTTCATGTTCTCTTTTCTAAAAAAAATATTTATTTATTTCTCTTCCCCACCCTCATCTGCTATATGTCCATTCGCTGTGTGTTCTTCTGTGCCTGCTTGATTTCTCTTTAGGTGGCACTGGGAGCCAATCCTGGGATGTTCTGGAGTGGGACAGAGGGGCTCAATCTCTTGTGTCACCTCAGTCCCCAGGTCAGCTGTGTCTCGTACTGTCTCTCCTCTGTGTCTCTTTATGCTGTATCATCTGGCTGCGCCAGCTCTCCTCTCAGGCAGCTTGCTGCATGGGCCAGCACTCCTACATGGGCCAGCACTCCATGTGGGCCAGCTCTCTGCTTGGGCCAGCTTGCCACCTGGGCCAGCTTCCCTTCACCAGGAGGCACTAGGAATCAAACCCTGGACCTCCTAATGGTAGACGGGAGCCCAATCACTAGAGCCACATCTGCCTCCCCATGTTCTTTTTTGTTCTCTATAAATATTTATTTCCATTTGTTAAAATTTTCCTCTCTGTTTCAATTCATTACAGCCTTTTCTACTCTAGAGTTATACACACTTTTGTTCATCCCAGCACTATTCAATTTTTATAAGTAACACTCTCTATTTCAATTTATTGGGCTTTTATTTTCATTTAAACTGCTCCAATCATATTTAAATGAATATATAACCTCATTTCTTCTTAGAGATTATATACATTTTTATCATTTATTGATTCCTAGTTTCTCCATATGTTTATGCTATTTGAAAGATATTCTTTACAATGCATTTTAAAACCTATATATATGTATATACTTTTTATACTGACTAATTTCAGCAGTCTTGAAAAACCCTGATGAGTTAGCCAGTGGTTGCATAGATTCCCTTTTGAAAAATGATATACTCTTTCAGTGATAAAATATAAGGTTATATATTTGCTTTTCTTTCTTAACCACAGAGCAGAGGGGTCCAAAATCATGAGGAATAGAAGTGGTGATAGCAGATATTTTTCTCTCTTATTTCTAATCTCAGAAGACAAACTTTAAATATTTAAATTTTAATGTGATATTTACTGCTGACATTTTTAGATGTTTTTATCAGAATAAGCTTATTCCATCCTTTTACTAATTTGGCTAAGAATTTTATCATAAATTTATGTTGAATTGTATCAAATGATTTTATGCATCTTGTGGTGATCATAAAATTTGCTCCTTTAATCTACTAGCATGGTTAATCATACAGATGAAATTTCTAATGTCAAACTTATCATGCATCTTTGGGATAATCCTCTCAGTCAATTATTTGATTCTGCTTAAATATTGTGGAGTCAATTTCACAATTATTTTATATAGATATTGAAATTATCTTGTAAATTTCCTTTTTATACTATCCTCACTAAATTTTGTTACCCAGATTATACTAACCTCATATTAAGCAAAACCCTTAGTGTTCCCACTTTTTCTATCCTTATGAAGTATTTGTAGATATTATTCATATCTAGTGTTTTGGCATACTTTACTAATGAAGCATTCTTGGGAATTTCTCAGGGAATGATTTTTTTGGGGCATAGTATTCACTTTTGTTATCTTTATTATCATTGAAATAAACCCCTTTATATGCAAAATTCCATTCCCTTTAAGTTTGCTTTTTCTGACTTTCTGCTATTCTAATATTTGTTTAGGTGTTGTAAATTAAGTCTTCTAGGAATTTTATCACCTCTCCTAAAGTTCCAAACTTATTGACCTAGTTAATCACGACAACTAATGACTAATGACTAATGACTTCTCTTTTGCTGTCCCTTTAAACATTTTAATCCTGATTTTACAGGTGTCTTCTTTTGGGGAGAGTTTTGTTAATTTTATTATTCTTTTCCAAGAAGTGACTTTTTGTTTTCCCTTTCCACTTTAAGATTGTTGTCTATTAATTTTTACTCTTACCTTTCTTAATTCCATTTATTTCTTTTTGAGGATTTATTTCATTATGCATTGTCTAATGTCACTGTTTTCTTCTATGGTTCTTATCTAGTCTTTGCATCTAGCCTACAGAATGGAGTCCCCATAATGAGTTTCCATAATAGAGTTTTCTTTCACTAAGTGATTACCTGTAAGTTTGAACAAAGTGAGATATGAATTCTTTTTTCTTATTTAATTATTTGTCCTTAATTTGTATTTTACTATAATGGTGCTCAGATAATTTCCTCTATATGAACTAAACTTTGCTGATCCTCCAGTGTTTGCTGAATGGCTGCATTTACCAAGTGTCTCACCTGTGCTTGAGAAGAGTGGGGATTTTTCAGTAACTCTGTGCATTGTTGATCTCCGACAGGTAGGTGGAGTTAATGAATTGTCTTGCTCATATTTTCTACATCCCTACTGGTATTTTGTCTGTTTTTAATTGCTAAAAGATTGTGGGTAAAATCTCCCATCATAGTGGTGGATTTTCCTATATCTTTATATCATTCTAACATTACTTCATATGTATTGATGCCACATTGATTTGTGAACACAAATTTAAAATTTTTATTATGAAATGACCTTCTTTACATCCAGTAATGCTGCTTCCTTAAAGTTTCTTTTGTCGCGTATTTCTGAAGGTGTACCAGCTTTCTGTTGGTTAGATTTTACAGGTTGTCATCTTCCATTCTTTCATTTTCAAACTCTCTGTACCTTTTTTGGATATCTCTTATAAACCACATGTAAATGGTTTTGAAGTCTAGTTTGTCTGATAATAGTACAGCAACTCCAGTTTCCTTTTGATTAGCATTTGCATGGTGTATCTTTTTCCACCCCATTTCTTCCAACCTACTCGTGTCTTTGTGGGATCCTAGTACATAGCACATATTTGGGATATGATAGTTCTCAGTTTTGCCATCTCTGCTCTATTTTTTGCCATTAAATGTCCTTAAAACATTTATTAATTAGAGAACTTGTAGGCTTATAAGAAAATCATGTAGAAAGTACAGAGTTCTCATCCACCCTCCCTCTCAACACAAAACATTGCTTATTATTAACACTTTGCATTAGTGTGGTACCTTTGTTACAACTGATGAAACACTATTATAATTGTTACATTATTAATTATACTCCATAGTTATATTAGGATTAATCTCTGCCTTTTCATTAGAATATTTAGTCCATTTTCATTAACTGTAAGTATTGATATGCTTGGATATAGGTCTGAAATTTAGCTATTTGTTTTCAGATTATGACTTCTGTATTTGTTCTCTGTTCCACCTCTCCTAGCTTCTTTTCCACTAATTATTTTTTTGTTATTCTAGTTCAATTCCTCTATTGACCTTTTCACTGTATCTTTTTATATTATTTTCAATGGATGTTCCAGGGATCATAATAATAATCCTTAATGTTTCACTATCTATTTAGAGTTAGTGTTGAATTACTTCAGGAAACTATTCTTCAAATTGTCACCGTTATCCAAGATATTTTTTCCCTAGAATCACCAATTAATTCTTTTAAAAGGACTACTTCAACTTCTGAACTGTTTTCTCAATCTTTTCCTCAGCTTCCTTGTGCTGAATTGCCTTTATCAACCCATTCTTTCTAGTGTGGATTTTAAGTATCTCTAGATTAGTGTTAACCAAGAAATGAATTCCCCAAAATTGAGAAGAGAGAAACACAGCCCCTGTTATTATTTGAAAGGGGTCATGGCAATGAGAACTAATAGCAAACAGAGTCATGGGAACTTCATAGGCTCCCAGATGTCCAGCTCATCCTCCTGATAGCTGGCCCCTAGAAAGAAGTGTTGAAGCCAACTGGCAAGTATGAGCTGTAGCTTCACAGAGGGGGTAACTTCCTCTGACCTCCCTGTGAGCTTCCCCTTTACAACACCACTACAGTGGCTAGACTCACAGCGATGCCTGTGTTTTCCATCAATTCTTCCTGCCCACCTGCCAGTGTTTTAGGCTCTCCTGGTTATTGGTTCTATTTGATCCTCCAACTCCTCTCTTCCAGTCTCTCCTACATTTCAGTAAGTTTAAAGTCTGAAAGAACTTCCCTTAGTATAATAAAAAAATTTAGTCAATCTGGTTTCCTGACTCATACAACCTTTAGTATCAAAAGTGGTTCCAGGGTATCAGAAACTTCAGAAAGGAAATAAGGATTTTCCCCCCTCTTATCTGACTACATTTTAAAACATTAAGACCACATCGTCAATGGAAAATGAATACTGGTTACCTGCCCCATGTGGTGGCATGACATTGAGTTAAATTACCACCTGTAGTTATTTGGAGTCAAATATTCATGGGAGGCCAGGCTCTGCATGATCACATACCTGCTTCCATAGAATGTTGTGGTAGAATTAGAAAGGACAAAATGGTGCATTTGACTGGTTGCTTCTAAGTGCACTGGAAAAAATGAAGGAAAAAATAGATGGGTGCAGAGGATGTCAATGACATCTTAAAATGAGCCCTTATATCCTAAAGTCACAGAATTGAGATTTCTGAAAATGAAATTCAGAATTTGCTCCCAAGAGTGGCTGAGCAATAATAACATGAAATACACTCACTGTCTCACTGTTTTACTAATTTTAAAGATAGCACTTTGAATAGAAAAGATTGGGACATTGAAATTGTGGTAGGGATATCTGGAAAGATCTTGAACTCCCAAATTTTGTGACAAATTTCAACATACAAATGGTCCTTCCTCTCCTTTTGTTAGGATCGTATCCTCTTTTTGCCTGAAAACAATTTAATGACCTCTCCTTGAACAGGAAAGCTAAACATTTTTAGACCCATTTTCACAATTCTCATTAATTTCAAACCTTTACCCATACTCAAATCCTAGCACACCTTGGTGTGACAGATATAAAGTTAACTGAGATAAGATACCATGTACGACAAAAGAATCACAAGATTTTACCAATCTACATAAAGAGAAATCTGAGGAACGTGGGATCCCATGACGGGAATGACATGTGGGATGGCATCAGATTCATTGGTAGGGATGCCGTTAACTAGACATTCTGAAATTGTCATTTTAGGTCAAGCAGCTGGGTCCATCCACCTTTTTCTTGTTTGCATGACTGAATCCTTAATTCCAAATTGGTCTGAATTATGGGAATGGACATAACTCAGTGGTTGAGCACCTAGTCCCCATGTCGGAGGTCCAGAATTCAATTTCTGGTACCTCCTTAAAAAAAAAAAGGTCTGAGTTAAATAAATTTATGTTGTCAGAAATTATTGGTATATATGGAGGATGTCATACAAAGGCCAAGGAAGATAGGAAAAATGGAGTGGGTTTTCATTACAACTCAGTAACCTACCTCCCCATTTACCCCAGGAGATCCAAGATGATGCCCCCTTCAGCAAGGACTGAGGAAATCCTGGGATGAAAGTGTATCCTCCCTTCAAAGGTTCTGTAGAGACTGTTTTCTGCAGGCTAGGCATGACATTTAATGACATCGTCATTAAACTGAGCTCCCCGATTTCCATGAGGAAGATGGGATCCTGTAGTGGCAGATGTCAAAGTGGTGACATTCAACTGTCAGAGACATGGAGGAGGTGTTTACCCCAATGGACAAGAGGTCCAAAGAGTACTGAGAATGGCTTGTTGTACAGAAATCTTTGGCGTAGCTAATTGATTGCTGGGCCCAGGACAGTGAAAAAATGGGAAGACAACCAGTCTTTTAGGCGGGCGTGGGACCTGTGGTTGGCTCAGGCCAATGAACGGGATGGGGGGTGGGGGTGCCCAGCTCCACGGGTCACTTAGGCTGGTGCTGGTTCCTGCAAAAGTTACATTCATGATCTCTGTAACAGTCAAATTCACCAAGCCATCACATTACACCCCAACATAAACCCACCCTACCAGTATCGCCTTCACTGCTCTATGCTTAGGGGCAAGATAGTTGAACTCCATCCTGGCACATTAGAGCTCTATGAAGATTGTCTTGATGAGCAAAAGGGTAATCCCAAGATTCAGAAAGAAGCTCTGCTTCTGGAACTCCTCCTTCTTTTAGGAGGTTTCAACCCCAGGGAGAGATTTTGGAATGGGAATTTCTTACTGGAAAATAGTTGTAATTGGCTGCTGATGGTCAGTGCCCTCGAAGAGGGATGGACTCTGCCCAGAGAAAAACCTTGGATAATGTTGTCATACAGGTTATGGAAATGATCAACCCCAAGGCCAAGGCCAGAGGGCACCTCCTTGGTTTTAAGGAGATGCACCATGTCCATCCTTGCATTAACTCCATGCATGAGGCTGAACAACCCTGGACCTGCTGCTCCTCCATAAAGAGCACAAAGGCAAGAAGATAACTGATCCATGTGGAGGTGTTACTGTAAACATGGTGATTTCCAATAGACAGCCCTTCCCAATCAACCCATGAAGGACAAATGTATCTCTTAGTGATACGGTGATTTATTATGTGCGCACAAGCAAGGAACTAGGGGAATCTTCCCAAAACCAGTTCAAAGTGAAAAAAGGAGCTAAGGTTTTTACAGGAAAAAAGAAAAAGAAAATGGATATTGAGAAGAAAACAAGTAAAAACCAAAACCAAAACAAACAAAAGAATGGGTGAGGCCAGGGGTCTTGTGAGAAGAGTATGAGCAGTTTCTCAGTCCTGTGTTGTCTCAAGCATATCAAACTTGTCTTCGATTTCAGCAGCTAAAAAACCAGTTTAGATATAGTGGTGCACTGGCAAAGCCTTCATCGCCCCTTTCTCAGCCAACCGCTCAAGGATATCAAGCCTTTTGTCCCTGAGAAAAGTTACAGAGGCAGACATGTCTATAGCACGTCTTCAGCAAGATCCATTGTAGAGCACAAGGAACAGGCGAACAAAATTAACCGATAATCTGGATCCTTCTCCTTTCTCTTAAATTCCCTGAAGAAGCTTTTTTCATTTCAGCTCCCTTGGTCCAAAAAAAAGAACACAAAAACCCAAAGATTAAAAGATACACATATCGATTCCTCTGTCTAGAAGTTTTGATATGTTTGTGAGATTCATGGGAAACTTTGCAAAGCATATCTTATCCCAAATCTGAATGTCAAGCTTGTTTGCTTTTCAATTCTGATTCCAGCCCTGACAAGTTCAAAATTTTTGAACTAATGACAGATTATCCCAAGCAGTATCCGACAGCTGATACACAGATTTTGCCTATCTGGAAAATTTCCAGAGCCCTGGCCCTTGAAGTAGGATCCTCTCAGTTTAATAATGAATCCTTATTCTTCTTCTAAGATACTGACCTCATGTTTACTAAAGAATTCCTTCCGGGATGTTGTGCAAATATGATTCTAGGCCAGCAAATGTATTTTCTAGTCATCGTTAGCTAGGATGATCCAAAGATTGTTTATAGTAGAAAGATCCCAGAGACAACCATTTTGCATTTATTCAGAAAACTGGCTTCTGGAGAAACTCTGGGTTGGCATCACTTGTATTTTTGAGGGAGATCTTGTCCCACGAGGCAGCTTTCATGTTTCCTCCCCAGGCTGGGGGCTTGAGGATGTGGACCGTTTCAACAAAGTGGTTCAGGCAGTTTGAAGACGTCTACAAGCCAAGAAGTAAGAGGAGTCCATATCCACGATCCAGCCTTCCGACACCCCAATCTTGACCCCAAACGGTACAAATGAACTTGGAGTGCACACAGCAATTGGCTGAAATGTGGCTAGAAAAAAAAATGGTCAAGTTAAGTAGAAGCAGCAATAGTAATGGCTCAGTGAGGACAGCCTAATGTCCAGGCTGCTGGAAAAGACATTTGTATCATCTAATTTTAAAAGGTTTGCAGATGATGAGTTCTTGAAGTCCATACAAGGATATACTTTACATGTTATTTTCTTACAAAGGACTCTTTTATGATTGAGGTTTTTGAGGAAAAATGTGATCAGTGTTTGCCTTTGAACACATCTTTGCTGAACGTTATACAGCAGACCTGCTAATCAGGCCTATGGCAGAAACATCTGATGCTCCTACAAAGTGTTATAACAGAACACTGCCATGCTGGCAAATTTTCCATTGTGCCTGTTAACATTGCACAGATTCTATCTTTTATCTTTTCTACAACAGTTTTTGTTTTGTTTTGTTTTGTTTTGTTTGAAGGTACTGAGGAACAGGGATTGAACCCCACACCTGGTATATGGGAAGCCATGTTCAACCTCTGAGCTACATCAGCTCCCCCAGTTCGGCTTCCTCATCTTTGTGCTTCTTGTTTGTTCACATGCCCCTAGGCGGCACCGGGACATCCTGTGGGGAATCAAGTACCCAACCGCTTGAGTTACATCCACTCCCCTACAACAGTTTTTATTCAAAACAAAACAAAGCAAAACAAAAAAACAAATCCATCTTTTTGTTCGGTTGTGAATTAATGAGATCTGATCATGGTTGTAGTGTCATCTTAGGAGAGCTTTCCAAAATTGATTGTTTCCCCAAAACTGTGCTTTCTGTGGCTCTCTAAGTATTAAACTAAAGGAAGTGAGCAAAATACATGCAGCTCTTTTGTTGTACAGAGTAGCTGTCATGGGTTTGTCCTAAATGGACCCAGCAATAAATTTTCAAAAGGATTTTTTAATTCCTCTCTTCCTGACTCTTCTCTTTAAAGTGTAAAATATTACTATTTAGAATGAAAAGAAAAATTATTGTAATCTAATGCATGCAAGTTAAAGAAAAAAGAAAAACATTGATGAAATCATTGGGGTTCTCGAAAAATGTTTCTAACTGCAGGTACTGCTCCAGCTGTGGTTTCTTTACTAAAATAAACACAGCCCCTGGAAACTGGTGTGCAGTTATTGATTTTGTGAATACCTTTTTTCCCCTATACCTCTTAGTAAACACTAACAGAAGCAGTCTGGTTTCTCCTGGGAGGAATAACGGTATACCTTCTCTGTTCTGCCTAAGGGAGGTACTCTTTCTTCATTTTTTTCTCATTTCTTCATTTTTTTCTCATTTCTTTTTCCCACTCCCTGTTTCCCCCAATAACTAATGTAAGGTCTATTAATAGTTTTGAATCCTATGTCAAGGAAATTAATTTACAGGATAGCAAATGTTATAGGAGGAACAAATCATACAAATACAATCATATAAGGATGACCTTTTATATCCTCTTCGGGGAGAGGTTTTGAATGTTTTCTATTCTTTGAGGAATAATTACCCCATGTTACATGGAAGTATCACTTTGTTATTTTCTTTACTTGGAAGTTAAAGGGGTATATATAGATGTCAAATTGACAAAGGGCGGACACTGCTTGTTTTCAAGTTGTCAACTTGGCCTTATCTGCTGTCTAAGATTCAGAAGTGCTCTTCACAGAATACTTTTTCATGTAAAAGTCTTATTTGGGTTTGCAAAAAGAGGACCCTCATGAACTTGGGAAGGTAAGAATGAATCAGAGGCCACTAATCTTGTTATATTATGGCATTCAGACTCAAGGACAGACACAAAAGTTCACAGGAGGCCCCAGATTCCAGATTGTCTGCATCCAAATGACCCCAATCCAACTACCAAGCACAATGCAGTATCATCAGATTTGGCAGCTTGCACAGTAATCTCCACAAGCTACCCTGCCACAAACCAATTTCAGCGACCTGACATCCATGGCTACTTGGATTTTCCTACCAGATCCTCCCTACACTCCTATTCTACTTCTCCAGGGTATTGTGGTTAGTGGCTTGCTCTGTTCCTTTGACTCAACTCATTTTTCCTAGACCTTGACTTCCACAGCCCTTCCACACTGATGTGAACATATATTCCTTTACTGAATCCTTTACTGAATCTCTTATTCCAAAAAGAGTTTTGTAGTTTTATTTTCCTGATTGATTGCAAATGATGTGCTGTCCTAGTTATTTAAAATTCCCTACATGCATATCCTATATCTGAACAACTGTTTGGCATGCCTATTTTGCTGCCTTAATCATGGTTTTAAATTATTTCTGTGTATTTCTACTCCTGATTTTTTATTGAATGTCAAACATTGGGTATTTTAACTAAAAGGTTCCAGATGATATTATCTTCCATTGCAGGGTGCTTACCTTTTCCTCTGGAGTCTTGTAGAGTGGGTGCTGATAACCATTTATCTGATCAGGTACTGTACAGAGAGGAGCCTGAGTTAATTTCAGGTGAGAGTCTAGGAAGTTATTCAGGGCCTCTCTCCTGGCACAAAGAAGTCTGAACAACATAAAGACCTATGGGAATTTTGGAAATTGAAATGGATGATAAAGTTACTGACAAAGACTGGATGGCTGAGGGAAGGTGTGTGGACTGAAGGGAGAACTGAAGAAAGAAGTCTGATTAACATTAAGGAGTGAGAAAAGGCCAATCTTAGTGAACTGGACAGAAAGTTAATGGTAAAAAAAACATCAATGGTGAAGTTGAAAACTGTCATGCCCCAAAACTAAACATAAGATGTATTTTTCAAGAATGAGTGTATGGTCAACAATTGTCAACCATATCGAGTATCCCAATTTCAAACAAATCAGGATAATAAAATGTAAATTATAAAGTTGGTAGAAAAACAAGATAATGGAGGGCAAGTATCTCCATGTCATATGTGTTCAATAAATATTTTGGTCCCTCCTCCCTCTCTGCTAGATAATGAGAATATCACTAGTGTGGTAAGGATGAATGTCAGAGTAGAGAATTTGAAGGAAAAGAAGACAGGTAAGTTTAGAATGCTTTCATGGACACTTTCAGCATATAAACGAGACACAAGTAACTCACTAGAAGCCTGTGAAGCAAAGGATTATGAACTAAAGAACAACACCTGGGTGAGTAGAAGAATGAGTTTGAGAGAATAATGTAGTAAACAACTAAAAAACGCAGTAAATATAGATGAGGTAATAACCTTATGAATGTGAAAGTCAGACTTAAAGAATGCCATACTCATTCCTACCCTAACTACTTTGTGAACCTACTAATTCTGTTGACATAACAAACATACAAACAAAATGCTACAGCAGAATGTGGGTTTTAGATATGGTGTCGTTGGCAAGATACATGTATGACTTGGTCTATCCGTTTCTCAACCTTAGTATGGTTACTATTTTGAGCAAGAAAATTCCTTGTGATGGGAGTAGCCCCGTGCATTGCAGTATATTTAGCAGTATCCCTGTCTTCTACTTACCAGATGCCGGCAGCACCCCCACCCAGCTGTGAGAACCCAAAATGTCTCCAAACACTGTCGATTCTCCCAGGAGAAAAGGGCACAAAATGGCTGCCAACTGAAAACTTCAGTATTAGTTAAACATTAAAAATGATGACTATTTCCTTAGAAGAATTGTTTAATGTGCTCAAAATCTTATAAAGATGTTCAAATATGCATACTAATCTCTGTGTAAAAAGCATAATGTTCTTTAGAAAAGTCAGAATTTTAAACCTAAAGATTTAGAGGTAAAATGCAACCTAAAACTGTGAAAATTTGTTTTTCATTTAGGCCAAATGAAGGGTGTTAGCATTTACATTCCAACTTCTTCATAAAACCTAATTCTGCTCTCTAGGATTTGCGAGAATTCACTGAATCCAACCTGTGGAACTGCCTCATCTTGGCCTGAAAAACAGATTGTAACATTTGAACACTTTGCATTAATTTCTTCCACAGTATGAATTATTTTTAACGTTTACATCTTAATCTATTTATGTTTTATCTGAAGTCTGATTGGGCTAATTAAATCATGTAAAACACCATGAAGAGCATTTTTTCAAGTGACATGATTTGGGGGATTTTCCTTATAGCTCAGTTTTGTATTGGGTTCATGGGGAATTTACTGCTCTTCGTGTTATATATGTACACCTTCTTATTTCAGCCTCACCTAAAGAAGCCCATTAATGCGATTCTAATACACCTGACTTTAGTCAATGTCATGACCATCATGTTTAGGATCATTCCAGATATAATGGCATCATTTGGAGTAAGACAATTTATGGATGATATTGGTTGTAAAACAATATTGTACATTTGCAGAGTTACCCGGGGTCTTTCTATCTGTAATACCTCTCTCCTGAGTGCATGTCAAGCCATCATTATCAGTCCCAGTAATTCTAAATGGGTACGGCTTAAATCTGAAATTCCCAGGCTCATTTTTCCCTTTTTCCTTTTCTTCTGGATCATCAACATGCTGATATATATCCGGGTTATCATAAGTGTAGGTGTCAATAACAACGTAACTGCTGTTCCAGCTGGGTTTCATGACGTGTACTGTAAAACTGTGGAGTCTGACCCCCTCCATTCAGCGGCATTTGCAAGCGCTATGGTGATTCGAGATATCCTGTTTGTGGTCCTCATGGTCTCGACCAGTATCTACATGGTGATTCTCCTCCAAAGACATCACAGGAGAGCCAGGCATACTCACAGCACCAGCCTCTCTTCTCAGTTATCTCCTGAAATCAAAGCTATACAGAATATCATTTACCTGGTGATTTGCTTTGTTTTCTTTTATTGCTCAAATTGTTGCCTTAGCATTTATATGGCCTATGGACCTGAGAAATACCTGAGACTGGAGAGAATTACTGGAATCATTTCATCATGCTACCCAATGCTCTGCCCTTTTGTGCTGTTGAAAAATAATAAAATTCTTTCCAGGCTTACTTCTTTCCTTCCAAAGAAGAGAATTACTTTTTATAAAGGAAGATTCAATGGATGTTTCTGACACACCACAACTTCTTCTCCAAAGAAGAGTCTCTATAAAGATTTATACAAGGAGGAAAATATCATAAAATTAAAAAGTGCCTAGACCATTCAATGGGGAAAAGAATAGTCACTTCAATAAATTGTACTGGAATTACTATTCTGGGATATCTGCATGCAAAAGAATGGAAGTGGAACCCAACCTCTCATCATATTAAAAAATTAAATGAAAATGGATCAATGGTATAAATATAAGAGCTAATAATATAAAGGCCTTCCAAGAAAACAGGGAAATAACTTTAGGAACCTGTAGTAAACAATGGATTTTTACTTTTTATGCCTTAAACAAAAGCAACAAAATTTTTTAAATGTTGATAAAATAGACTTCATCCAAATTTAAATTTTTGCATCTGAGGACATTATGAAGAAAGCGAAAATCGAACCTATAGAATGAGGGAAAATATTTGGAAACCATGTACATGATAAGGGCTTAATATCTAGAATAAAGAACTCCTACAACTCAGAAACAAAATGGTAATCCACCCAATTAAAAAAAGGGCCAAGGATTAGAATGCACATTTCTCCAAAGAAGATATTCCAATGACCAATAAATAAATGAAAAGATGCTCAACATCATTAACCATTAGAGAAATACAGATCAAAACACCAAAAATCCAAAGAAATATAAATATAGTGGAATACAAGAAATATGGTTAAATATTGCAAACGTAGCAAATAAAGGAGAAACAGGAATAAAACCCAGAGGAAATAAACAGAAAAGAAATAAAATGTGTGGTTTACATACTCATGTATAAATAATTACATTAAATGCAAATAGTTTAAACACAACCTTTAATTAAAAGACAGAGATAGTGAGAATGGGTAAAAAAAAAAAAAATGACCCAACTATATATGATATCCTAGAAACCCATTTCAAATATAAGTAGGTGAAAAATAAAAGAATGAAAAAAGATATACCATGTAAACACTAATCAAAAGCCAGCTGGGGAGAGTTGAACTGATAGGAACTGTCTGAATCAACTACTTTGAACTCTGGAGTCTAGTGGAACTCTATGGAAGAAGATATGGTAAGTTACAGTGAATTTCACCCTCCACTCAGCAGCTATCATTCCTCATCTCCCAGGTACAGGCCTGGGAACTGCAGCCCAGGCTCCTGAGCATCTTGCGGATGCCAGGATAGGTAGTCTATAAGGACCCACTTCTCCAAAAGTCTAGGGTATATGGTCTGATCTCTGATTACTTCTTTAAGTCAGCTACTTCATATCACTGGTGGGCTGGCTCTGAAGGTGGCAATTTTTCCAGCTCTTCTCAGGCAAAAGCAACAGAGGAATCTTAAAGAGGCACTATTTTTTCTCCACTTGTCACTTTCAGTTCCCTGTTTGGGGCAAAAATAGTTTGGAAAAGTTAAGAATTGATGCTCCAGTCTTCAACAATAGCAGCAGCAACAACAGTTACTCCCAGAGGAATGGGAGAACTAGATTTTCTGAGTTACAACAGCATAAAACTCAGAACGTCAAGTTCTCAACAAAAAAAATTACAAAACACATAAGGAAGCAGGAAAGTACAACCCATTCACTGGGATAAAAAGAATTTACCTGAAAACATCCTTGAGGAATTTTATACATTGGAACTATTAGTAAAAGACTTCAATGGGAGCAAATGTAGCTCAGTGATTGAGCATCTGCTTCCCATGAGAAGGTTCTGGCTTCAATTCTGTGTATTCCTGGAAAAAAAAGACTTTATATCAACTGTCTTAAATAAGTTCGATGCAATAAAGGAAACCATATACAAACAACTAAAGGAATTTGGGAAAATATTGACTGAACATAATAAAGAGATGGAAATTATATAAAAGAGCCAAACATAAATTATGGAACTGCAAAGGGCAGTACTTGAAATGAAAACTCACTAGAGAGATTTAACAGTAGATTTGAACAGGCAGAAGAAAGGATCAGCAAACTTGAAGACAAGATAATTGAAATTATCCAGTGTGAGGTACAGAAAGGAAAAATAATGAAGAAAATTGAACAGTAGCAGAGGAACATGTGAGACACCATCAAGCATACCGACATATACATAAGAACAAAAGAGAGAGAGAGAAAGGGCAGGAAAAAGAATTTGAAGAAATAGTAGCCAAAAACATCCCAAATTAGATGAAATATATGAATATACAAATGCAGAATGTGCAACAAACGCTAATCAGGACAGACTCTAAGATGGTCACACCAAGATACATTATAGTGAATTTGTCAAAATCTAAAGACAAAGAGAGGAATTTGAAAGCAAAAGAAGAAGGACTTCTCAAATATTAATACAAGCGATGCCCAGGAAGACTGATAGCAGATTTCTCATCAGACATCCTGGAGGATAGAAGACAGTGGGACGACATATTTAAAGTTCTTTAAAAATAAAATCTGTCAACTGATAATTCTATATCTGGCAAAATTATTTTTCAAATAAAGGAGAAATTAAAAATGTACAGATAAGCAAAAGTTTAAAGATTTCATTACCAGAAGACCTGCCCTACAAGAAATTCTAAAGAGAGTAATTCATGCTGAAATGAAAGAACAATAGGCAGTAACTCAAAGCCATATGCAGAAATAAAAACACTGGTAGAGATGACTACATAGAGAAGAAGGGTGTTCAAAAACTATCTGTGCTGATACATGGTACAGCATGGATGAATCTTGAAAACATCATGTTGAGTAAAATAAGCCATAAAGAGAAGGATAAATATTCTTTGATTTCTCTTATATTAAACAGTTAGAATAAGCAAATTAATAGATACAGAAAGTAGATTAGCATTTATCAGGGCTGGGGTAAGGGAGAATAGGAGTTATTGTTTAATGGATTTGAGTTTCTGTTTTGGACGATGAACATGTTCTGGAAGTAGTGGTGAAAGTACACAACATTGTCAATGTACTTAAATGTCAGAGTTGTACATTCAAAAATGGTTAAGATGATATTATATCCATGTACATTTACCACTATTAATTATTAGGAAATAGATAGCTGACATGACTATAAATAGGCAGGGTCAAGTGGTAGAATGCAATTGCCAAATTCTGCTTATTTTGGAGAGATACTTAGCTAGGAAAGCCTCTCTCAGAATTTGTTGGAGTCTGTTCATTTTCCTCTTCCTGGTTCTAGGAAGCCCATTTATCCACTTACTATCTCCATGTTTCATTGAAGTATTTAAGAAAATTTGAACCATCAATTTCTCAAGCCCATGTATATACTAGGGGGAAATTTTTTTCTGCTCATGTTTGCATTTACTTCCATCCTGTACTCTACCACATTAAATGTACTTACAGTATTCAATAATTCTAGCAATAGATAAAATGTTAAAGGTAGTGTGTATGGAAAAAAAAAAACAACATTAATACTGTGAGACCAAAACAGTCCTGAAGAGGGAGCTTTTTGTAAGAGTTCCTGACTTTCCTTGTGAGAAGGTATGATTTCAAACAGTGTTTACTGAAACTCTTTTCCACATGTGATGGTTTGAAGCTGTATGGACCCCAGAAAAGTATGTTGTTAAAGCTAATCTATTCTGGTTAATGTAAACCTATTGTAAGTAGGACTTTTGATTAGGTCACTTTAATTCAGATGTGGCCCAGGGTAGGTCTTAATCCTCTCACTGGAGTCCTTCATGAGAGAATGTAATTTAGAGGGAGAAGAAAAAGGCATGGAAGATGCTGGAAGTAATGAAATCTGGAAGAGAAGGGGGAGACCAGCAGACAACACCATGTGCCTTGCCATGAGACAAAAGAACCAGGATCACTAGTAGCCAGTCTTCAGGAAGAAAGCATCAAAGATGATGCCTTAATTTGGACATTTTTCTCACCCTTGAACCTGTAGGCTTATAAATTAATAAATTCCCATTATTAAAAGCCAGCCCATTTTATGATGTCTGCTTGAGCAGCTCTAGCAAACTAGAACACACATGAATAAGGAGAATTTTCTTCTCATGCCCTGTCCACTATAAACTCATCCTGCCTTGCCTTCCTGCTCCCTCCATTCTCTAAGAAATGTGTCAATGAATGAATCACATCAGGTTTAGATAAAATTTAGAAGAAATATTACTACTCTCTTTGGATAACATTGAAGTTAAAGCATTAGGCATGCTACTACATAAAGGGGGATAATTATCTTCAAAGATTCAGAGATATGGAAAATAAATTAATGTAAATCAAAATTTTTAGCATCTAGTACATCTAAAAATAGAAGAAGCTGCTTCTGGTAGTAGTCATTTCCCATACTTGATGATAAATTACTGTTCAGTCAAATGTGGTAAAAGAGATTCAAATGACAGAAGATGAGAAATTTAGGCTATTTCTGAAACAGCTTTATTTTTTCTATACTGTAGGTTATTTTCAAACCATAAGAAATTACTTCACATTTTCACAAGAAAGAAATATGGTAAATAAAGCTAAAAGGGAGATCCAGAATAGATGTAAAGAGGGAAAATGTCCATTCATTGAAACTATTTTTTGTTTGCAAAAATAATAAATGCTTATTATCAGCAGTATAGAAAAAATCAGTCAAGTGAAAAACCTGCCATTATCATATTGTTATGATGTATCTATAGCATGTAGTTCCTGTTAACACTTGCTTTTTTTTAATCCAACATTTTTTGGCTTAAAATAATTTACTATTCTGTCCTATGATTCTGTGGACCAGGGGTTGAGGAAGCCCTCAGCTGGTCCATCCAGGCTGGGATGGGGAGCAACTCCTGGTTACTTCTCTCCTTGTGCTCTCCACAGACACCACCTGGGGAGGAGGCGCTCTAACAGCGAGTGGTGTTGAAAGTTCTGACTCTGAACTCAGTCTCCAGTGGTTCCCCAGCAGGCTGCACAGACAATGTGGTGGGAGAGGGGGCTTGTTATCATCCAAGGGGGATGAAAAATCCCTTGGTCTTCTCTGATTTTACACTTTATTACAGCCAAGAAATGGTGGAAATTTAAGCGTTCCCCTCAACGTTTGCAGGTGGGGGTGAGGATATTATGTTACATTTATTATTGTCTAACATTTTCTATCTTGCAAGAATGCCATTTTTCTCGTGCTTTGGTTAGAAAGTTGACTTTTGGGGGGACTTTTCATTTTGTCTGTGCTATTTGGGGTTTCTGGTTTGCCAAATTCTCCAGTATATGGTCTGGCATATGTGAGAGTCCATAGCTAGTCTACCTTCTCTCCTCCTTTGAGTTTCTTCTTATGCTGGTTTTATATGTAATGCCCAGAGTTTTTAGCCACATTAGCTGGATGAATAAGGAGAAGTATGTCTACACCATCCTCCCAGAATCAGAAACCTATGTAATAATATTTGAAGGCTGTAATGTTAGTCTTCCAACTGTGTTCTATTTTCAAAGTTATTTTGGCTCTTCAGGGGTCTTAATATTGCATATATATATCTGAGAATCTGATTATCAACATCTCCCAGCAAAGTCCTCTGGGGTTTTGATTAGGATTGCTTTGAATATACAGATCCATTTGGAAAAAATTGACATCTTCACAATAACAAGTATGAACGTGGTTTCTCTACCTATTTAGATCTTTAATTTCTCATAACAATGTTTTACAGTTTTCTCTGTACAGTTTTCACACATCTTATGTTGGATTTATTTCTATTTTATGTATTTGAAGTTATTATTAATGGTATAGATTTTAATGTCTGCTTTTAATTGCTCTTTACTAATATATAATATAGAATTGAATTTTTAGATTAATTTAAATTTATTTTATTTTATTTTATTACTTTCTCCCCCACCTCATTGTTTGTGCTCGCTGTCTGCTCTCTGTTCATCTTCTTTTTTTAGGAGGCACCAGGAACTGATCCCAGTATCTCCCATGTGGGAGGGAGGCACCCAATCAATTGAGCCAACTTTGCTCCCTGCTTGATGTATCTTTCATTGTGTTTCCTCACTTTCATCTCTTCACTGCATCATCTTGTTGCACCAGCCCATTGTGCAGCTTGCTGTCTTGCTTGTCATCTTTAGGAGGTACTGGGAACCAAACTCAGGACCTCCCTTGTGGTAGGCAGGTGCCCAACTACTTGAGGCACATCTGCTTCCCTACAGAATTGATTTTATATGCCAATGTTGAAATTCACTTAATTCTAGTTACTTTTTTCATTGAAGGATTTCCTTTATTCATTACACACAGAATGTTTTATATATTTTGAAACCTTGTGTCTTTCAAAACGTCACTCTGTAAGTAAATTATTTTTCCTGTTATTTCATTGAATAACTTCACCAGAAAAAAAATTATGTTTTTACCCCAGATTCTCCTTCTCGTGGAAAGACTTTTCCTTCTGATTACCTGCTTTAGATGTTATTCTTATTTCTCATATCACCGGGGCTAGAGCTCTGATACAATCTTTTGCAGCCTACAGACATATCATTTCTCCATGTATAACACAATCATATTGTTTGATGAGAAATTGTAAATAAAAGCATTTATACATTGATTACATTTACATAGTATTATACTCCTGTGTGGATTCTTTCACTTGTTTGAAAGTTAGAGTTATGGCTAAAGACACTTCCGTTGTCATAACATTTTTAGAGTGAATTTCCTCATGTCATCTAAGGGCAAAATATTAACAAAATGCTTTCCTCTGTACATGATAAACATATGGTTTCCTCTATTTTCATCCAAGGTTAGAACAATTAGTGAAATGTTTCCCACATATCTGGCATTCACATTGTTTCCGCCAATGTGAGTTTTCTCCTGCTGTCTAAGTGTCAAAGGAAAATGGGAAGGTTTCCCATATAGTTGACATTCATATGATTTTTCTACAGTGTGCATTCTCCCATGTTTATCAGGTTGGAAGATTGGCTGAAGACTTTCCCACATAGATGGCAGCCATATGATTTCTCTCCAGTGTGAATTCTCCAAAAAGTTTTTCTGAAGGCATTCTTACATTGATGATAGTCACATTACTGACTTATAGTGTGATTTTGCTTATGTTCATTACATGATGACTGGTCACTGTGGAATTTTGAAAATGGTTGATATTGAGTTTTTGTCCCATGTGAGCTGGCACTACTGAGTCAATGTAGAGCTGTGATTGAAATATTCTCCCAAATAAATCATCCATTAAAATGGATTCTCTCCAGTGTGAGAAAGTGATTGACAGTGAATTATTGATGTTCTCTACATGACATTTCTGAATATTTTTCTCTGGGTTGCACCAGCATAGCCAATTCTTCCAGGGTGAAATTTATAGCTAATCAGCAGTTATAGTATCAATGTGTTATCCATTGTCTTGGCCATCAATTGTCTTCCTCTGGTTTGTCACTCCTAGACAGCCCAAGCACTAAGCAGGCAATGATTTCAGTGGAATTCATGGTTTTTCCTTTTCATAATTCCCGAATTTTAGTTTTCTTTTAAGCTATTGTTGAAAACATTTTTAATGACACAATGTTAGATTATGTCTTTCCTGCAGTTACAGCATGTGGTTATCATTCATTGTTTTTTAAGGCTTACTTTCCCCACGTGGATGCAGCCTGAGTAGTCCCAGGGTCATGAGTGTCTCTTCCGTGGGTCCTGTAGGAATGAAGCCTTTGTTCTTCTTGTCTCTAGTTACTTCCTAAAATAGATTCCATAGGATTTTTTTTCATTTTTTTATCATCTTTTTTTTTAAAGATACATAGATCATGGAAAATGTTACATTAAAAAATATGACGTTTCCATATACACCACTCCCCAAACGCCCCACTCCTCCCACAGGACAACTTCTTTCATTAGTGCGGTACATTCATTGCATTTGATGAGTATGTTTTGGAGCATTGCTACACAGCATAGACTATGTTTATGTTGTAGTTTACTCTCTCTCCCAGTCCATTCGGTGGGTTATGGCAGGATATAAAATGTCCAGCATCTGTCCCTGCAATATCATTCAGGACAATGCCAAGTCCCCAAAAGGCACCCTTATCATACCTCTTTTTCCCTCTCCCTGCATTCAGCAAGTCCTGTTGTCTTCACATCAATGATATAATTTCTTCCATTGCTAGAGCCACAATAATTCCATAGTAGAATACCAGTAAGACCATTCTAATCCATATTTTATTCCTCCATCCTGAGGACCCTCGGATGGTGATGTCTACCCTGCCTCTAAACTGAGAGGCATTTAGATCCCACATGGCTGATGGATGGGATTCTCCTGCTTGCAATTGTAGACTCTCTCCATTCCCTGGTGTGGTGGTTGACCATCCTCATCTCCCTGGTAGCTGACCTGGGTAAGTCCAAGGAACTGGAGAGTAGGTTCCATAGGATTTTTTTACATGGACAATCATATTGTCTAGAAATAGAGTGTTTCTTCTTCTTTTCCAATGTGTATAATTATTTATTTATTTTTCTTTCTGTTTCACTGACGATAACCTCCAGCTCCTTTTTGAGTAGAATTGCTGGGTGCAGGTATCCTTATTTTATTCCTGATCTTGGGGGTAAAGCATTCAGTAGTCACCATTAATTACTCTTTTAGCTAAAGGTTTACCATAGATAATTTTATTGAATTTAGAAAGTTTCCTTCTATTCCAAGCGTCTGAGAGTTTTTATCAGAAATGTTGTTCATTTTGCAGGGCAGAAGGTGTCTGGACATCGATTTGGTGGGAAGGTAACTGAGAAACCCGTGTATAAGATAAAATTGAGGCTCCATTACACCGAGGTGGAAGCTGCGCGGGGACGCGCCCTCCTGGGGTGGGCGGAGCCACCGTACCGGTGCTGCGGGGGGAGGGCGATTCCTGAAGGCTCTGGTGTACTGGGGGGCTAACAGGACAGGAGGCCTTCGCAGACTGATTTGGGGAGACAAACGAGAGTTTTATTGCGAAGTGGGGAATTTTTTATTGCAGACAAATATAATATTGATTCCGCCTACAGCCCCGCCCCCCACAAGGCCAGCTGCTGCTCTGAAGCAGCCTTAAATTGTGCACAATAAAGAGACATCACCAGGAGACTGTTTCAGGGCCAGCAGGGTGGGAGACGTCTGGAAGCCGATTAGGGGAATATTTTGTGAAGCATGGGAATTCCGGTTTTGGACTCTGTTATCTTCCTTTCTGGCTGGAGCCCCACCCCTGGGCCTGGCTACTGATCTGCGTCATTAAATTGGCTGCAGTGTAGAGGCACCCCCAGGTGGCCGTTCCAGGGGCTTACAGGGTGGGAGGTGTCCTGAAGTCGAATTGGTGATACAGCCACAGAATAGACCCCAGTGAGTGAGTGAATTGCGGGGTTCAGACACTTAGGATAGACTTTGTGGATGTGACCTCTCCCACAGGGCTGGCACCCAGCTGCGGGGATCCCTGAAGGCTGTGATGCACTGCGGTGCTGCCAGGCTCCCTGTTAACTGGACTTGAGGTTGCCAGGTCTGAGTCCCCTAAACCCTGGTGGCCCACACCCCAGAGACTCACACCTCTTGAGTCTTCAATATCTCAGACTTTCCATCCCTAAATCCATCATGCCCTGAGGTCCATCTGAGGTCCTTGAATGTCCTAGCCCTCAACATTTGCGTTTTTTCTTTTTTGTTTTGTTTTTATTTTTATTTTATTTTTTTTATTTTTTATTGTTCTGATTGCTAACATTGCATTATCTCCTAATCTTTTCTCCCAGCATATCCCCCAAAGTCTTTTTTTTTTTTTTCAGTTATTGAGGGTTTTTTTGTTGTTGTTGCTGTTGCGGTTGTTCTACATCTTTTTTTTTTCTTTTCCCTACTTGTTCCCCTCCCTTTACTCACCGCCTTTCTCTTTCTTTATTTCTTCTCTTTTTTTTCTCTCTCTTGTCCCTCATTTGCTTATTTTATTTTATCTTAATTATACAATAGGTGCTGCAGGGAACACCTCACATTTGCTGGGTTTCCTATTCCTCCGCTGCCTCATTTCTGTGTGAATTAATTTTGGATACCTACACTATCCCCTTTCCCCTACATCTTGATATCCTCCATCATCTACTACCTCTCTTATATTCCACCTCCCTTTCTTTGATCCCCAAAGTGTCTAACTCTTAATTTCTAATACCTTTGTTTTGTTTTCTGTCTTTTATCCACTCTTGAAATTATTGCCTTTCTTTTCTCTTTCCCTCTCTCACAAAAACACTAGCTTTATAATTCATAACATATTCCTCCCATATTCAGTCGACTACCTCGTTATAGGTACTCTACCTACTGCTATAACTCTACACAACTTACATAAATCTAATATCCATCCTCCCAGATCTCATATTCTTGCTCTGTTAACATGTATCACCAATACTACTTTACACTTCCTTGCTTACACAATTGCCTTTCCCTGGCCCTAATACTTTCCTTTAAAGTGAACTCAACCAGCAATAAGAAATTAGAATAAGAAGAACAAAGTGACAAAGAGAAGATATAACACTTACGCAAAACCAACAGCTAATTAATCCCCAAGACTAGACAAAGAAGCTAAGGAACTGATTAAACCCGTCAAGATAAAATGATGACCAGACAGCAACAAAAATGTACAAGCCAAACCAGTAATCAGGAAAACATGGCTGAGTCCAATGAACAAATTAAAAACCAGGAAGGGGAGCAGAACTTCACACAAGTAATTAAAGATCTCAGAACATATATCACAGACAAATTTAATGAAGTAAAGGAAGAGGTTAACAACATGAAGACAACACTTGGAGGGGAAATTGCAGACATATGCAAAAAGATAATATATGATGGGAATGAACACCACAGTTCAAGAAATCAAAAATACACTCGCAGCAAATATCAGCAGACTAAAAGAGGCAGAGCGGAGAATTAGTGATGTGGAAGACAGTACATCAGAAATCAAACAGATAGTAGAATTGGTTGATAAAAAGATAGAAAAAATCCAGCTAGGACTTAGGGACCTAAATGACAGTGCAAAATGCACAAACACACATATTATAGGCATCCCAGAAGGAGAAGAGAAGGGAAAGGGGTCAGAAGGAGTGTTGCAGGAAATAATGGCTGAAAACTTCCCAAATCTACTGAAAGAGACAGACGTACATATCCAAGAAGCACACCACACCCCAATCGTCATAAACCCCAACAGGCCCACCCCAGGACATATACTTGTCAAATTATCCAATGCTCAAGACAAAGAGAAAATTCTAAAAGCAGCAAGAGAAAAGAAAACCATCACATACAAGGGAAGCTCCATAAGAGTAAGTGCTGATTTCTCATCTGAAACCATGGAGGCAGGGAGGCAGTGGTATGATATAGTCAAGGTACTAAAAGAAAAAAATTTCTAACCAAGAATACTCTATCCAGCTAAACTAGCATTCAAAAATGATGGAGAGTTCAAAATAATCACAGATAAACAGAAACTGAAAGAGTATGCCAACAAAACCTCCCCTTCAAGAAATTCTAAAGGGAGTTCTGCAGGAAGAAAGGAAAAAACAGGACAGGCATAGTTGGAGGAGAGTGTAAGAGCAACAAAAAAGACAAAAAGAGAAGGGAAAAAAACACAAACAAAATATGACAAACACAAGTCCAATCAAAATATGGCTAACACACAACTAATTCCTTGAAAGTAATAACACTGAATGTCAATGGATTAAACTCACCTATGAAAAGATTCAGACTAGGACATTGGATAAGGAAATATGACCCACCTATATGCTGTCTACAACAGACACATCTTAGACCCAGAGATTCATAGAGGCTGAAAGTTAATGGTTGGAAACTATTCTTACAAGCAAACAATAACCAAAAAAAAGGCAGGAGTAGCTATATTAATATCAGACAAAATAGACTTTAAATGTGAAACAATTGTGAGAGACAAAGAAGGATACTACATATTAGTGAAAGGGAAAATCAGTCAAGAAGAACGAACAATCATAAATATTTATGCTCCTAACAAGGGTGCCTATAAATACGTGAGGCAAACACTGGAAAAGCTAAGTGAAAGAATAGATGCATCTACAATTATAGTGGGGGATTTTAATACACCACTATCAACTCTGGACAGAACATCTCAAAAGACAATCACTAAACAAACAAATATTTGAACAGTATATTAGAGGAGCTGGATCTAATAGACATATACAGATCATTACACCCAAAAACAGCAGGATATACATTTTTCAAGTGCACATGGATCATTTCCAAGATAGACCATATGCTAGGCCACAAAGAAAGGCTTAATGAATTCAGAAAGATCAAAATCATACAAAATAATATCTCTGACCACAGTGGAGTCAAGCTGGAAATTTGCAAGGGCCAGAGGCCCAGATTTCACACCAAGATTTGGAAATTAAACACCACACTCTTAGAAAAACAGTGGGTCAAAGAGTAAATCTCAAAAGAAATCAATGACTGCCTTGAAACAAATGATAATGATAACACAACATACCAAAATTTATGGGATGCAGCAAAAGCAGTACTGAGAGGGAAGTTGATAGCCATAAATTCATATATCAAAAAAGAAGAAAGAGCATAAATTGAAGAACTAATTGCACATTTGGAGGAATTAGGAAAAAAACAACAAAGTAATCCAACAAGAAGAAGAAGTAAGGAAATAACAAAGATAAGAGCAGAACTAAATGAAATAGAAAATAACAAAGCACTTGAAAAGATAAACAAGACCAAGAGCTGGTTTTTTGAGAAGATCAATAAAATTGACAAACCCTTAGTGAGACTGACAAAGAAAAAAAGAGAGAAGATGAAAATACACAAAATAAGAAATGAGAAAGGAGGTATCACCACTGACCCCACAGAAATAAAGACTATCATAAGAGGATACTTTGAAAAACTATATTCCAAAAAAGTGACAAATCAGAGGAAATGGACAAATTCCTAGAAACACATAAGCAGCCAATATTGACAAAAGAAGAAACTGATGATCTCAACAAACCAATCACAAGTAAAGAGATAGAATCAGTCATTAAAAACCTCCCAACTAAGAAGAGCCCAGGGCCAGACGGCTTCACAGGTGAATTCTATAAAACATTTCAGAAAGAACTAACACCAATCCTGCTGAAACTCTTCCAAAAAATCGAAGCAGAAGGAACATTGCCTAACTCCTTCTATGATGCCAACATTACCCTAGTATCAAAGCCAAACAAAGACACCACAAGAAAGGAAAATTACAGACCAATTTCTCTAAGGAACCTAGATGCAAAAATACTTAACAAAATACTTGCTAATCGTATTCAACAACACATTAAACAAATTATACACCATGACCAAGTAGGATTCATTCCAGGTATGCAAGGATGGTTCAACATAAGAAAATCAATCAATGTAATACACCATATAAACAGATTGAAGCAAAAAAATCACATGATTATATCTATAGATACGGAAAAAGCATTTGACAAAATACAGCACCCTTACTTGATAAAAACACTCCAAAAGATCGGAATACAAGGAAATTTTTTGAACATGATAAAGAGTATATATGAAAAACCTACAGCCAACATTGTTTACAACGGAGAAATCCTAAAATCCTTCCCTCTAAAGTCAGGAACAAGACAAGGATGCCCACTGTCTCTCCTTCTATTTAACATTGTCTTAGAAGTACTTGCTCGAGCACTGAGGCAAGAACCAGATATAAAAGGCATTCAAATTGGAAAGGAAGAAGTCAAAATTTCATTATTTGCAGATGACATGATCCTATACATAGAAAACCCTAAGAGGTCTACAACAAAGTTTCTAGAATTCATAAATGAGTTTAGTAAAGTCACAGGCTATAAGATCAATCCGCAAAAATCAGTAGCATTTCTGTACACCAATAATGAGCAAGATCAGGAGGAAAGCAAGAAACAAATATCATTCACAATACTAAATTAAAAAATCAAATATTTAGGAATAAATTTAACTAAAGAGGTAAAAAACTTATACACCGAGAACTATACAAGACTGTTCAAGGAAATCAAAGAAGACCTAAGTAAATGGAAGAATATTCCCTGTTCATGGATAGGAAGACTAAATATTATTAAGATGTCTATCCTACCAAAACTGATCTACACATTCAATGCAATCCCAATAAAAATCAACACAGCCTTCTTTAAGGAACTAGAAAAACTAACTATGAAATTTATTTGGAAAGGAAAGAGGCCTGAATAGCCAAAGACATATTGAAAAAGAAAAACGAAATTGGAGGAATCACACTACCTGACTTCAAAGCATACTACAAAGCTACAGTAGTGAAACCAGTATGGTATTGGCATAAGGAGAGACACACAGAACAATGGAATCGAATTGAAATTTCTGATATAGAGCCTCATATATATAGCCATATAATATTCGATAAAGTCACCAAACCCTCTCAACTGGGAAAGAATGGCCTATTCAACAAATGGTGCCTGGAGAACTGGATGTACGTATGTAGGAAAATGAAAGAGGATTACCATCTCACACCTTATACAAAGATCAACTCAAGATGGATCAAAGACCTAAATATAAGAGCCAAGACCATAAAGACCTTGGAAAGAAGTGTAGGGAAACATCTACAAGACCTTGTCATAGGAAATGGCTTCATGAACTTCACACCAAATGCGCGAGCAGCAAAAGAACAAATAGATAAATGGGACTTCCTCAAAATTAAAGCCTTCTGCACCTCAAAGGAGTTTGTCAAGAAAGTAAAAAGGGAACCTACACAATGGGAGAAAATATTTGGCAACCATATATCTGATAAGAGACTTAAAACTTGCATAAATAAAGAACTCCTATATCTTGAAAATAAAAAGATAAACAATCCATTTTAAAAATGGGAAAAAGATTTAAACAGACACTTCTCCAAAGAAGAAATACACATGGCTAAAAAGCACATGAAAAAATGCTCCAAATCTCTAGCTATCAGGGAAATGCAAATCAAAACTACAATGAGATACCATCTTACTCCCAGAAGATTGGCAGCTATGAAAAAAACAGAAGAATACAAATGCTGGAGAGGATGTGAAGAAATGGGAACACTCATCCACTGCTGGTGGGAATGCAGAAGGATCCAACCATTCTGGAGGACAGTTTGGTGGTTTCTCAAAAAACTAACCATAGATTTGCCATATGACCCAACAATTCCACTGCTGGGTATATACCAGCTGGGTATATATGCACACTAATGTTCATAGCAGCATTGTTCACTATCGCCAAAAGTTGGAATCGACCCAAATGCCCGTCAACAGTTGAGTGGATCAATAAAATGTGGTATATACATACGATGGAATACTATTTGGCTTTAAGAACACGTACACTACAAACACACGTGATAACATGGATGAATCTTGAGAACCTTATGTTGAGTGAAGCAACCCAGGCATTGAAGTACAAATACTACATGACCTCAATGATACAAAATAAGCAAGCTGCCTCAGAGAGCTAGAGACTGGAAGATAGGCTTACAGGAAATCGGGTGGTAGAGGAAGGATGTAAGCTGACATCTACGTGGGTGAAATCTGTGATAAGCTGGAGGTAAGTATGTGTACAAGGAAAGGATAATATAGGGGCATAGTGTTACCTTTGGGTGGGGCTTTGGGGGTTTAAGGGGGGCTAGGGATGGGCGGATGGGGAATATTGCCCAAGAAATTGGGGGGAGGGTGGGGCAACACACGAACATAAGAGATTCTCAGGTGTTGGTTGAGAGTATAATGCTGAGAAAACCTTTTCAAAATATAATTAGGAAAGGTACCTGTTTAAGATACTCAAAGGGGATAATCTGATGCAGGACAGACTCCTAGGGAATATCTGAATGCTCATTTTGCCAGAGTGGGTTATACCATTGGGTAGAGACCCAAATAATGAGAGTGAAGGTAGACCCACAACCTGGGGAGGACTAATGCTATCAGATAGAGGGATCTGTATATCTCAGGAGAAATGGTGACTCCCAGAGCATTAAGGCAGTTGAGCAAGTCATGCCCTCAACATTGTTGCAAGTGTCTCTGAACATGGCTCCTCAAGAAATGAAGATTGACTGCCACTGTGGGCCCCAAAGGGAGGGGGAAATAGATATTGAATAGATGGAACCAGAGTAAATATCAGGGCAAAAGAAGTGTTTCACAAGAGTACACAAGGATGGATATAAAACATGTAATATTACACCAAAAACATATAGGGGACAACAGACTAATAATGTAAACTATAGTGTAAAACATAGGATAACTAAAAAATTTAGAAAACTGTATAGCCTAAAGTATAAACCACAATGTAAACACAAATGTTACCTTGTTTGAAAGCTATTGTCTCAATATCTGTACATCAGTTTTAGTAAATAGGATATGAATGAGTTAAAAGATTATCGCTGTGGAAGGGAAAAGGTTTTATAATGGATATAAGGGAGTACTGTATATTGTATATATGAATTACTGTGATCTAAGACTCTTGTGAAGAGAAGCTCAATAATTAGGGAAAAAAGAAAAGATAGGATATAGAATTTTTCCAAATCAATATGTATTCTATATCTAACCTTTAAACTCATCGCTATATTCCATTTTGCTATTAAGGGAACCTGACATTATATTGGGCTTCACTTTTCAGGAAGTTTTGGATCACAGAGTAGTTCAACAATGGCAGTGGAGGAATACTGGTATGGGATGTTATTGACAGGGGACATATGGTTGACAGGGAGTTATACAGGGCATATGTCCAGGGTGCATGGAAATGTTTGGATATACTCATAGTGGAAACAATTAAAAACAACAGCTGGGGGGGTACTGGGTCCCTGGCCAGGTGGGGGAGGGGCTCTGTCGTGGTCCCTAGGGGAGCAGCAGCAGTCCCCCAGATGCAACGGCAAGGACCAGGTAGGAATGAGGGTCTAACAGTGACCCCCTGATACTAATGACTATGCTTGTGAGTCTATAAACCTGAAATAAGAACAAGGCCTAGAGCAGCACTGTGCCTAAGAGTTGCCTCCTGACAGCCTCCGTGTCACTCAAATGTGGCCAATCTCAAAGCCAAACTCAGCATGTAAATGCAATGCCTTCCCCCCCAGCGTGGGACATGACACCCGCAATTGAGCCTCCCTGGCACCGAGGGATCACTACCAAGTACCAACTGATGACGTAACTAGAAAATGACCTTAAATTAAAGGTTCAACGTGGACCAGCAGAATATCCCTGTCTACATATAATAACAGGAGTAAAAAATCTGTTTGACCTAAAGTAAGGGAGAAATGGAAAGGACAAATGAGTTCATATGGCTATGAGTCTCTAAAAAAAGAGTCTGGAGGTTGTCAGAAGGATTGCTCTTATGCCCAACTGAGCAGAGTCTCAGAGACAGATAAAGTAGATACAACCCCAGGTATTGGTCCTTTTGAGGGCTAAAGAGACCCACAGGTTCTATGGTTATGGCAGATGGAGTTCACTGCCATGTCAGTTGGCCCTTCTTTGGAGCTGGTGTTTCTGCGTGATGGAGCTGGACTCAGATGGGATCTCTTTTCACAAGCCTTTCATGCTACTTTACTGGAATTGTAGTTGGTGCTGGAGCTTAAGATATATCTAGGGTATTGGTTCCTTTGAGGGCTTAAGAGACCCATGGGAGTTATGGTCATGGCCGATGGGGTTAACTACCAGGGCAGATGGCCCCTCTTTGGAAATGGTGTTTATGTGTGATGAATCTGGACTCAGATGGGATCTCCCTTCATAAGACTTTCATGCTAATGTGCTGGAGGTGCAGTTAATGTTGGGGTTTAAGATATATTTAGGGGATTTGAATCTCTGGACTGACAATGTGATAGCCAGGTCCTGAGCCTCAACAGACTCCAGCACCTACAATCTGATCTATTGGACTTACCACACTCAGCTAAGATGGAGTTGAAGAAGGACAACCACCACACCATGGAGCCTAGAGTGATTACAACTGAAAATGGGAGGATTGCATCCAGCATCCATGTGGAATCTGAGCCTCCTCTTGACATAGAGGTGCAATGGACACAACCAATCCAATGTCCACATAGAAGAGGTGGCATTGGATTGGGAAAAGTGGACATGGTGGACGATGGGTATGGGGAAAGGCAGGAAGAGATGAGAGGTGGAGGCGTCTTTGGGACATGGAGCTGCCCTGGATGGTGCTTCAGAGGTAATCACCGGACATTGTAAATCCTCACAGGGCCCACTGGATGGAATGGAGGAGAGTATGGGCCATGATGTGAACCATTGTCTATGAGGTGCAGAGGTGCCCAAAGATGTACTTACCAAATCCAATGGATGTGTCATGATGATGGGAACGAGTGTTGTTGGGGGGGGGAGAGAGGGGGTGGGGGGGTGGGGTTGAATGGGACCTCACATATATATTTTTAATGTAATATTATTACAAAGTCAATAAAAAAAATAATAAAATAAAATAAAAAATAAAAAAGATATATCTAGGGGATTTGAATCTCTGGACTGACAATATGATAGCCAGACCCTGACCTCAACAGACTTCAGCTCCTACACTCTGATTTATTGGACTTACCCCACTCAGCTAACATGGAGTTGAAGAATGTCAACCACCACACCATGGAGCCTAGAGTGCCTACAATTGAAAGCAGGAGGATTGCATCCAGTATCCATGTGGAATCTAAGCCCCCTCTTGACATAGATGTGGAATGGACACAACCAAGCCAAGGTCCACAGGAAGGAGGAATACAGTAAGGATCAGAGTGGACTTAATGATATCCTATTCATGAACTATTGTGGTTAATAATCAAGAATATGTGGCATTGGTGTGGAAAAAGTGGCTATGGTGGCTGCTGGGTGCGGGGAATGGGAGGAAGAGATGAGATGTGGAGGCATTTTCAGGACTTGGAGTTGTCCTGGGTGGTGCCCCAGGGACAATTGCCAGATGTTATATGTCCTCCCATGGCCCACTGGATGGAACATGGGACAGTGTGGGCTATGGTGTGGACCACAGGCCATGGGGTGCAGCGATGCCCAGAGATGTACTCACCAGACGCAATGGATGTGTCATGATGATGGGGGAGAGTGTTTCTGTGGGGGGAGTGGTGGGGTGGGGGCAGTGGGGGTGAATGGGGACCTCATATTTTTTAATGTAATATCTTTTTTAACAATGAATAAATTGAGTAGAATTTGAAAAAAAAAAAAAAAAAAGAATGCTATCTTACCCATCTTGGATTTCCTAAAAAAAAAAATGTTGAACTTTTCCCAGTCCTTTTTCTTCATCTATTGAGATGTAATATGATTTTTATTCTGTTCTTCTCATATGAATCACTCTGATAGATGTTGTATTCCTATCTATTTTTGACCTTTTTTCTGAGAGGTAGTTCATTTATTTGTAAACAATTTGACCCTTCCAGGTTTTGATTTTAAGCTTTTGTTAGGAGGGACCAGAACAACATTTAATTTAAGACTCATTTCCCTCCAATTGTAAAAATTTGAACCAATGCCCCATGCAATTATGAGTTTTTCCAGGGTGGCTTGGTGGGAGAAGGCACTTTCCCCAGGCCCATGTAAATTCTTGTATTGTTTCCTCTCTATCCTTTCAGGTGCTTCTGCTCCAGCCTCACAAGCATGTGCTAATCAGTACTTGGCTGAATATTTGTGGGCACCCTTCGCAGAGTGCTGGCATTCTCTCCTCACAGTCCCCTCCTCTCCTATATTCTACCCAAGAACTCTGCCCCATTGTCCGCCTTGGACACTGTTCTGTCTCTGCAACTCAAGAGGACTGCCAGAGTCTGCCTGGGTCACCCTCCCTTTCGTGTGGCCTGGAAACTCTCTCCAGGAAGTAACTGAGGGCAAACCTGAGGATCACTTTGTATCTCTCAGGCATCACTGTCCTTCATTGTCTCATGTCCAACCTCTTTAAAACTGTTGTTCCTTATATATTTTTTTTTACAATTTTTATTTATTTAATTCCCCTCCCCTCCCCCGGTTGTCTGTTCTCTGTGTCTTTTGCTGCATCTTGTTTCTTTGTCCGCTTTTGTTGTCGTCAGTGGCAGCGCCATTCCTGGGCAGGCTGCACTTTCTTTCGCGCTGGGTGGCCCTCCTTATGGGTGCACTCCTTGCGCATGGGGCTCCCCTACGCGGGGGACACCCCTGCATGGCAGGGCGCTCCTTGCGTGCATCAGCACTGCGCACGGGCCAGCTCCACACAGGTCAAGGAGGCCCGGGGTTTGAACCGTGGACCTCCCATGTGGTAGACGGACGCCCTAACCACTGGGCCAAGTCCGTTTCCCTGTTCCTTATATTTTATTTAGTATTTGTGGTTGTTTCAGACAAGAGGGTAAATTTAGTCCCTATTATTCTATCTTGGTGGAAGTAGAAGTCCCAATTTTTTCTTGGTTGCATTTTATATCCCTCCTTCCCAGTTTTGTATACAATAAATAGGTGTCTGCTAGGTTACTTGTCTGTCCTCAAGAAAGCCTGTGCTATGGATCCAGCCCTGCTCTCTTGGCTATTGAACTCAATGGTTTTACTCCTTTTAGCCATTTCCAGTGAAAATTGGTTGGATTCTCTCTCCACATTCAAATTTGGGACAGGGGTACCCAAGACCACCTTCAAGTTCAATTAACTATTAGAAGGACCACCAGAACTCAGCAAAGTTATCATTCTCATGGTTACAGTTTGTTACACTTATTACAGTAAAAAGATACAGATGAAAATCAGCAAAGGGAAGAGGTACATCAGGGAGGGTCCAGGAGAGACCAGGTGTGGATCTTCCAGTTGTCCATTCCCAATGGAGTCATGCAGACAGTCGTATCTCTAGACATAATAGACATGTAATCTCTTTATTTTGTTAAGCCTTTAAAGAATTCTTTGATCCATGGAAATCATGGACATGAAGAAAATATCATTCATGGCAGAGAAGGGAATGGCCAAGGCTATGTGGTTACTACGTGCAGTGGTCTAGCCCCTGCTGCTTTTATTCTTTCCTTTGTGATGTAACAAATGTTCATTAAAGCATATTCCCACATGAATAGCAGGATTAAGGTTTATATATATCATGCAACCACCCCAACCAGACCAAGAATAGAACATCTTGCGAAATTCAGGAGACTCTCTTTTGAATCCTCTCACCTAATAGCTCACCAAAAGAAGCTGCTATTCTGACTCTGTTAGCACAGAAGAATTTGCCTGTTTTTTTGTTTGTTTTTTTTTCCCTTACCCCACCAGTTGTCTGCTCTCTGTGTCCATTTGCTGTGTGTTCTTCTGTGACCGCTTTTATCCTTATCAGCGGCACCGGAAATCCATGTTTCTTTTTGTTGTGTCATCTTGCTGCATCAGCTCTCCGTGTGTGCAGCGCCATTCCTGGGCAGGCTGCACTTTCTTTCACGCTGGGCGGCTCTCCTTATGGGGTGCACTCCTTGCGTGTGGGGCTCCCCTATGCAGGGGACACCATGCATGGCCTCAGCACTGCATGTGGGCCAGCTTAGCACAAGGGTCAGGAGGCCCTGGGTTTGAACTTTGGACCTCCTATATGGTACACAGATGCTCTATCATTTGACCCAAATCTGCTTCCCTTGCCTACTTTTGACATTCGCACAAATGGAAGAGTACAATGTGGTACAAACTCATTTGCACCTGATTTTTTCCACTCAGTATTATGCCTGTGAGATTCTGCTATGTCTCACAGCATTAATTGGTTCTTTTTCACTGTTCTGTACTATTCCAGCCAATGAAGCCATTGCAATGTGTTCATGCATTTTACAGGTGATTGATATTCAGGCTGTTTCTAGTTTGGGAATACTATGAATACTATGATAGGTCATTTATAGAGTTTTTAGATTCTTCTCATGAAGAATCTTTTTTATTTAAACAAGTATCAGGGATTGAGCCTGAGAACTGGTACATGTGAAGCAGATGTTAACCACTGAGCAACACCTGCTCAACCTCACAGAAAATCTTATTTGTGAAAAAATGACTATTTAAATTCTTTTTTTCTACCAAACTGCATACCTCTCATTTGTGTTCCTGTCCTTATTGCCCATATATTGGTCCTCTTTGGTTCTCTTTATTCCTTTCTGTAGTTTCCTGGTTTGGGCTGATATTATTTCATTTCTACCTGTACAATTCCCTTTACTAATTTTAGTAGTGCAAAGTTGCTGGCAATGGTTTCTAGGAAATTTTATTTCTTGGGAATGCTTTATTCTGTTTTTATTTTTTTTTCTTAGTTTTTACTTTGGCAAACATATATATTTAACAGAAAAATTGTCATCCTAATCATTTTAAATTGTCTAATCCAGTGGACTGCATACTAAGATGAAGCTGTGAACTTTTTTCTAAATTTGTGCCTGTCTATACTCACTCTCCCAGCAATCCATAGGGATTTTGGAGTAATCTTGTATCTTATGTGTCATTCCTGTGCTCAATAAGCCATCAGGGCTTCCTATACATTCATGAAGGTCTATGCTGTTATTCTCAAACTACACTATGCCCCTTTCCAATCACATATAGCATAGCCGGCCAGATGGAAATATGCAACCCTGATAAAAAATGGAGCAGGATATTTCTCATTATGCACATAATGGTCTTTTGGACAGCACTGATTCTTTGAAAAGTGAAATCTTAACCAAATGTTATCCTCGAAGTGGACATTTCCAGGTCTCCATAGTTGCACAGTTTTCTTTCCTCTTACTTTTTTTCCAACCACTTAACCTATTACTCTCTGCACAAAATTACTCACCTGACATGAAAGGTGAAGTTCAAGTCCAAATTGTCTAATCTTTCAATATGACGGAGGTATATTCTAAGTGGTCCATTTTCACTTATCTTTTTTACATTGTTGGCCACTGTAGCACGTTGATATAATTGATGAATTCCAAAAAGAAATATTAGATTATGCTTGTAATCTGATCTGTACCTGGGCATGACTGAGTTATGATTACGGCGTTGCATCCCCACCCCTTGGTGCATGAGGACTCACAGATAAAGCCATGGTGAAGAACAGGGTTGGGATTTCTGATGTTAGAGTTCGATGCTTTAAAAAAAAGAAATCTAAAAAAAAAAAAAATAGAGTTCGATGCTGAAGGCCCAGGAAGTCAGCATCCAGAGGAAACGGAAGCCAGCACCAGGAAGGAAGGAACCTTGAAGCCAGAGTGAAGCAAGCCCCAGGAACGTAGGGACCCAGGAAGCCTGAACCTTCGCAGGCGTCGGCAGCCATCTTGTTCCAAATAGACTTGGGTGAGGGAAGTAACTTATGCTTTGTGGCCTGGTATCTGTAAGCTCCTACCCCACATAAATACCCTTTCTAAAAACCAACCATTTTCTGGTATTTTGCATCAGCACCCCTTTGGCTGACTAATAAAGCCACCAAGTGAACAGTATTAGTTTCCATTCTACTAAAACCATTTCTATAAGATGCGTTAGGAATTCCTTTGCTCTGTGCATGCTGATTTATGGAAAAGAGACAATAAAAAACCCCAGTGTTGATAATAAGCTCTTCTGATATAACTCCTGCATAACTCAGGAGAAAAACTGAAACAACCAATAACCAAAAAACAGCAGTAATCCTGAAAGTAACTAAGATTCCATGCTTGCAGGTCTGATGTTGTGCATCATTGGCCACCACATATTGTGATGAGTTTTGTCACAATTCTGGTGCCATAATTTTTGCCATAGAGGCAAGTCAAGGTAAAACTCTGATGCAATACCTAACACCGCACACAAACACACACACATTTAGGGAGCTGGTCTCTCTATTGGTACCTAAAAACCTAATTCTTGCTCTGGTTTTTCTTCAGTCAAAACCTGTGCAGATGGGAAGCAGATTTTTTTCAAGTGATAGAGCATCCGCCTCCCACATGGGAGATCTAGGGGTGGGAGGAAGGGACAGATGATCCAACAAATTGGGGGAGGGTGGGGGGAACATTTGAACATGGGAGATTGTCAGGTATGTGGTTGAAACTATAATGTTGAGAAAACTCTTTAGAAAATATAATAAGGAAGGTTACCTGTTTAAGATGCTTATGGGGGTATCTGACACAGGGCAGGCTTCTAGGGAGTGTGTGAGTGCTCATTTTGCCATAGTGGGTTATATCAGTGGGTGGAGACCCATACAATGAAAGTGAGGTATACCCACATCCTGGGGAGGACTGGTAGTCTCAAACAAAGGGAATTGTATCTCTCAAGAGAATTGGTGGCTCCCAATGGGTTAGGGCAGTCAAGTATGACCAGCCCTCAATATTGTTGCAAGTATCTGTGAATAAGGTCCTTCAAGTAATGAAGATTGACTGTCACTGTGGGCACTGAGGGGAGGGGGAAAGACGTATTGAATGGGTGGAATCAGTGTAACTGTGGGGCAATGGAAGTGTTCCACAAGATCATGGAATGGTGGATATAAGGCATGTTAAATTACACCAAAAATGTATAAAAGTCTATAGGCTAAAATGTAAACCATAATGTAAAACATAAGATAACTAAAAATTTAGAAAATTGTATAGTCTAAAATATAAACCATAATGTAAACCCAAATGAAGCCATGTTGTGAAAGCTATGTTCCAATATCTGTACATTAGCTGCAGCAAATATAATATGAACATGTAAAAAGATCATTGCTGGAGAAGGGACAAAATGTTTTATGTTGGATATGTGGAAGTACCCTATATTGTATATGTGAATTACTGTGATCTAAAACTTTTGTGAAGACAAACTTAATAATTAGGAAAAAAAAAGAAAGGATGTAGACACTGAGGAAGAAATGAAAGGAATTGCATTGCCACTGTACATACAGGGCAACACCTACTGCAGTGATGAAAGGCAAAAAAGTGAAAAATAAAGTTTTTTATGTTTTCATTTTTTGATACCCCAATTTATTTTTTCTTTATTTTTCTAAATTAGTATGTATTCAATATCTAACCTTTAAACCCATCACTATATTCCATTTTACAATTAATGGAACTTGACAATATATTAGGCTTCATTTTTTAAGAAGTTTTGGACCACAAAGGTTCAACTATGGCAGGGTAGGAACTCTGGTGTGGAGTGTTATTGATAGGGGGCACATGGTTGCAAGGGAGTTCTCCAGGGTATGGATATTTTCATAGTAGTTACAGTTAAAAATGACAACTGAGGGAATGCTGAGTTCCTAGCCAGGGAAGCTCTATCACATTGCCCAATGGAAGAGCAACAATCCCCCAAGTGCAATGGCAAAGACCAATAAAGAAGAATGGTCCAACAATGAGCCCTTGATACTGATGACTACGCTTATGAGCCTGTGTGCCTGGAATATGAACTAGGCCTAGAGCTTCAGGGTGCCTAAGAGTTACCTCCTGGGAACCTCCAGGTTGCTCAAATGTGGCCACTCTCTAAGCAAAACTCAGCATGTAAATGCATCACCTTCCCCTAGCATGGGACATGACTCCCAGGTATGAGCATCCCTAGCGCCAAGGGATTACTACCAAACACCAGCTGATGATGTAACTAGAAAGAGGCCTTGAATGAAAGGTTCAAATCAGACCAGCCTACATGTAATATCAGCCTACATGTAATATCAGGTGTTAAATACTGCTTTTTGACCTTGAATAAAAGGGGGGGAATTGAAAGGACAAGTGAGTTTATATGGTTATGAGTCTCCAAAAAAAGTCAGAAGGTTATCAGAGGGGTCATGCTTACGTTTGCCTCAGCAGGGTCCCAGAGACAGTCAAAGTAGATAGGTACTGATTTCATGTGCAGTTTCTTCCTTTACCCACTGATTATTTGGGAGTGTGTTTTTGAGCCTCCACACCTTTGCAAATTTGCTTTCTTCCCATCTATTATTGATTTCATTTTCCATCCCATTATGATCTGAGAAGATGCACTGTATAACTTCAGTCTTTTTATATTTATTGAGAGCTGCATTGTGCCCTAACATGTGGTCTATCTTGGAGAAAGATTCACAGGCACTTGAGCAGAATGTATAACCCTCAGAGTTTGGATGCAGCATTCTATATATGTCTGTTAGGTCAAACTCGTTTATCATATTGTTCAAATTCTCTGTCTCCTTGTTGATCCTTTGTTTAGTTGTTCTATCTAAAGATGTGAGTGGGGTGCTGAAATCTCCAATGATTATTGCAGAAATGTCTATTTCTCCCTTCAGTTTTGCCAGAGTTTGCCTTATTTATTTTGGGGTAGGATTTAGGTGCATAGATACTTATCACCGTCATATCTTCAAGTGGATTGCCCTATTTATTAATAAGGCATTAATAAATAATGGCCATGTTTATCTCATAACATTTTTGCATTTAGTGTCTGTTTTGTTAGATAGTATTATATCTACCCCTGTTTTGGTTTTTGTTTTTTTTGTTTTTTTGCTTAGTATTTGCATGGAATATTTTTTTCCAACCTTCACTTTCAGCTGGTTTGTATCCCAAGGTCTAATGTGAGTTTCTTGTATGCAGCATAGGGATGGTACATTTTTTTAATTCATTTTGTCAGCCTGTATCCTCTGATTGGAGAGTTTAATCCATTCACATTCAACAATATTACTGTAAATGCATTATTTACGTCCACTATTTTATTCTTTGGTTTTCATGTCATATATTTTTGTCTGTCTTTTTATTCTTTTGGTTATCCTTTCTGCTATTCTTTCTTCTATACTCTCCTCCAAGCCTCTCTCTCCTATCTTTTTATTTCACCTTCTGAGGATTCCTTTAATATTTCTTGCAAAGGTGGATTCTTTTTGCAAACTCTCTTAGTTTCTCCTCATGAATATTTTATACTTATCTTCATATTTGAAGGACAGTTTTTCTGAATAATGAATTTTCTGCTGGCAGCTTTTCTCTTTCAGTATCCTAATTGTATCTTACCACTGTCTTCTCACTTCCATGGTTTCTGAAGAGAAATTCGTGCTAAGTCTTACTGGGTGTCCCTTGAACATAATGGTTTGCATCTCCATTGCAGTTCTGGGAATTTTCTCTTTATCTTTGACATATGACTTTCTGAGTAGTATATGACTTGGAGTACAATTCTTCAGATTTATTCTGATTGGGGTACAGTGTGCATCTTGGAATGTGTATTCATTTCTTTAGTGATAGTTGAGAAATTTTTAGCTATTATTAGGTCAAATTCCCTTTCTGCCCCTTTTTTCCTTCCCTTCTCTTTCTGAAACTCCCATGACACATATGTTGTTGTGTTTTGTGTTATCATTCAATGCTCTGAGCCCCTGCTCAATTTTTAAAATCTTTCCTTTCTTCAATTTTAGCTGTTCTGTCTTCAATATCACTTATTCTTTCTTTTATATTTCAAGTCTAATTTTTTTTTTTATCCCACCCATTGTGTCTTTCATTCCCATGAGCTCTGTTACTTTTCTATTCAGGATTTCAAATTCTTCTTTGCCCTTGCTCAATGTCTTCTTGAAGTCATTTCTGTCTTTAGCCATATTGTCTTTCAACTGATTAATTTGACTTTGGAAACTTACATGCATCTTGCCAATTTATTCTCTGAAATCCTGTGTCTCCTCTAGGGCTTTGATATATTCCTTTTCTTGGATCATGCCTTCCATTTTCTTAGTTTGGCTCATAAATTTTTTGCTGATGTCTAGGCATCTGATTAGGTTGTGGTTTACTCAGATGTTCAATTGCTTTTTCTTTTGTAGGGATTTAGTGACAGGAGGCTGTATGTTTCCAATGCTCTTATTGTTGGCTCAACCTGAATTGTTAGGAATGTTGCTGCTGGTTGCTCAAAAATTGGCACTGGACCCAATTATTGATTGTAGACCTACTTCCTGGGGCCTTCAGGAGGGAGGGTATAGGAACCAGAAATAGCCTAACTTATTTTTAATTTTCTCTTGTGCATTTCCTCAATCTGCCATTAGATTGTGCTCTTTAGGAACTCTCAGTTCAATGCCTGGTGGAAGTGTATTTGTTGCAACACAGAAAGATCAATGTGATAGAGCTCCCTGCCGGGAGGCTATTAGTCATGTAATTCAGACTTTCTGTGAGGCAGTTCTCTGGCTTTCTCTGGCAATCCCCTCCCCTTTTTGGTAGGAAAGACCTCCATACCCCACTGAGTCCTCAACAATCTTTCTGGTTAGTAGGGAAGGAGATTGTGAAGGTCATAGGGTCATATATTTTCAGTCCCTTGCTGACTCCCAAGGAAAACAATTGTGTGGCCCCACTGGGAGGGCTCCTAGGACACAGCAGACCAAATTTGTAAGTCAAAGCCCAAGTCAGCCTTAGGCTGTGTCCCTTTCTTTCAGCTTTCCTGGAGATATGGGTCCTCACCAATCAGTCTTGGCTAGAAGAGAGTGAGAATGCATGAGATTTCTGCAGTCCTGTGCCAGTTCCCAGGGGAAACCAAAGTGTGGTTCTACCTGGCCCAGAAGGGCTGGAGGGACTCAGCAGACAGAATTTGTGGGCCAGAAGGTGAGTCAGCCTTAGGCTGTGTGCCTCTCTGTCTCCCCTTATCATGGTGGTAGGTCACTGGAGCCTGCATTTTCTGAAGCCACAGGCCCAGAGGCCTGAGTATTCTAAAATGTCTTTAGTTAGGGGATGGTGTCAGCATCACCAGCTGCTGGGTTCAACTCACTTTTCTGTCATTGGCATTCCCCTCTTTTACTCTCTCTCCCTTGGGAGGTGTCCTTTCTTTGCCTGGTGTCCTAAACCCTACAAGATCTACTTTCCCTTCCCTTTTGTAGCTTCTAGTGGTCATCCACATTCCTTGGCTTGTGGCTCCTTTATCCATCTTCAAAGTGTATCACTCCACCCTCTTTTTCCACAGCTGCTACTCTTTTTCCTTCTCTGGCTCTCCTTCCTCTATCTTTCCTTTAAGGGTCCTGCGATAAACCTGCATAATCATCCCATCCCAACGACCTTAAGTTAATCACCCATGCAAAGTCCCTTTACCATGTAAGGTTACATTCACAGGTTCTTGGGGCTAGGGTGTGCCTATCTTTGAGGGACTATTTTGTCTAGCACAACATTATAATGCTCTCCAAAGAAATTTAAATTAAATACATTTATGGAAATTTTAAAAGTGGTTGTGAAATCCAAGACAAGGAAACAAGTCAGCCTGTGGACCACAGGTTCATAGGGGAAAGAGAAAATAGTGAACATATTTGAAAGCAAAGACACATTTCTCTTTATGTGGAAGAAACTGGTGAAGTCAAGTGTGTGATGGATTTAGTTGTTTGTGACATTTGAAGGCAGAAAGCATTTTGCCTTGCCTTGACTGATGGATGTGAGAACAGGGAGAAGTATCTAGAAGACAAAAAGAAAGGATCAGATATGTTTGAGTTATTCTCACAGGTGGTGCTTTTTACACAAACACTAGAGGACGGCAATCACTTGAAAATTCTTCTGATGAGATTTTGTGTCAAGGTTAGTTCCAGGAATTTGTTCATTTGTATACCAATGACCATATCTATGTGGCTTTAAGCTATCTCTTAGATCTATCAGTAACAGGTTTTTGATCCTTCATTGATAAAATATTGTCTTTCCAATTTTATCCCAAATCAAGTTTAAATTTTCTTTCATGATATGTTAAAAGTTACTCTTTCTCTCTCTCTAAGCCAAACTCAGCATATTAAAGCAAATCTTCACCCCATCATGAGAGATGACCCAGGGGATGAGCCCCCATGGCATGGAGAGATTGCTACCAATTACCAACAAGCAATGTATCCGGAAAACAAACAAACAAAAATGCAAAAACCAAACACTTTGACCAAAAGGGGGAAAAGCTAAAGGCAAATGAGTGTGTATGGCTAAGAGAATTCAAAGTGAGTTGGGAAGCCATCCCTGAGGCAGCACTTATGCACATCTTAACAGGATCTCAAAAGTAGAGATCCAAAGTAGATATGATCCCAAATAAGGAAGCTTCTCAGGGATATGGAGACATCCAGACACTATCATCAGGGCAGATAGCTCAGGAATTTGGCCACTTGCCAGTGGGCGCTAATCTGGTATTTATGCTCCCCTGTGTGACTGAGTAAGACTCTGCAGTGTTTTCCCTGTTCATGACTCTTCTGCCCTTTTCAAATCTATAATTAGTACAAGAGATGGTAAGTATACATCCAAGACTGAAATCTTTGGCCTGTCCATGTGCCGGCTGAGCCCTGAATCTCAAAGGAGTTGCCACACCTACTCTCCAGTTCAATGGACTCACGCAGGATGGCCAACAGGAAAGGGATAATGGACAAAAATTTACCAAGGAACTGAGAGTGACTACAACTGCAAGCAAGAGAGTCCCATCTATCAGATATATGGGATTGAAACATCGCTCAGTTAATGGTTAAGTGGTTATCACCATCCCAGTGTCCTCAGGATTTGGAAATGAACTGTGGACTAAAATAAACTTACTAGTATTCTGCTGTAGACTACTTGTGAATCTAGCAATGAAAGAAATACCATTGTTGTGGAGGCAATGATCCATGTGTGTTCTGGGATTAGGGAGAGGGAAAAACAGGTGTAAGAAGGGGGCATTTTTGGGACTTGGGAATCATTTGAATGACATTAGTATAACAGATACAGGTCATTATATACCTGGCCACAACCTATAAAGCCTAATGGGAGAGAGTGTAAAGTACCATGTAACTATAATCCATGCTTAGTGGCAATGCTCCAAAATGTGTTTATCACTTGCAATGAATGTACCACACTGATGAAATATGTTGCCAATGTGTGAAAATGTGGGAGGTGTGGGTAGTGGAATATATGGGAATCCCCTATGTATTCTCTGTAACATTTATGTAATCAAAGTATCCTTTAAAAAATAAGAAAAGAAGTGGAAAAGAAAGTTACTCTCTCAAATAAATAATGTTATCTTGTATTATACAAAATGCTTTAGCAAAACATGAGATATGTTGGGAAGATCTTTTACTTTGGCATTTGATAAACTAGACTTTGTGCTGTCTGATATGGTAACCATTTATTAAAATAAAATAAAGTATCATTCCTTAGTTGTGCCAGCCACATGTGGCTAGTGGCTTCCACTTAGGATAGTGTAGATACAGAATATTTTCATCATCATAGAAATTTCAATTGGACAACATGGTTCTAGATTTTAATTTTGGCTCTCAATTTTTAAATTACACAATTGTGATAAAGTTTCTCCAATTTGCTGACTGCTTCATTCATTCTTTAAGTTAACTCTTCAGCAGTAAGAAAAAAGTGATGACTGATTCACAGTTTTCTTTACGAAGGTTAAAGTTAGCTAACAAATATAAATTTTCTGAAATAGTGTACGAAACTTACTAAATCCTTTAAAAAAAAAAACAAAGAATTGCTTGCTATTTCCCCATGTTTCCCTGTCTCAGAATTACAGACAAATATAAAGATAAGGGTGACTTTGTCAGAATATGAAGATCTAATCTACTTTTGTGATGTGACTTTTTTAAAAAGGCACTCGAAGAAGTTCTGACAATTCCCAAAGTCTCACTAAAGTTCTGATCCCAAGCATGAATCCTCAGAGATTTACTTATCGGCTATTGATATATGGCCAAGGAACATTGCTTTAGTAATTGGGACTTGAAGACCAAAATAGACCCAAGAACAATGGAATTTCTATTGATTGTAAAAATACAGTTATTATGGGGAAGTGGATGTGGTTTACTCAGTTGGGTGTCTGCCTACCACATGAGAAGTCCCAGGTTTGGTTCCTGGTGCCTCCTAAAAAGAAGATGAGCAAACAACAAGCAGAAAATCAAACACAGATAACAGACTGCAAGCTCAACAATGGGAATTGGGAGATAAATAAAATAAAATTTTCAAAAAATAATTAGGATAAGAAAAGAATAATCTCCTTTCGTAAGAAGCACTGCAATGACACTAAATGATCAAGCACCCCCAAACCTAAACCTGGTGACCTGGAAGCATCTATGTTAAATGCATATCCACTCACCTAATTGATATTCTGGGGACAGGTGTCTGTAAAAGAAGATGATGTAATAAGTGATTTGTTTCCCATGCAAAAACGTCATAAAACATATTATCTAAAGTAGGATCATTGGCTTCTCTTTTTTTTTACTTGTAATAACCAACTTATTATATGTATTTTTGTTAACTTCTAGAAGAGCTATTCAAAGGGGAAAGATAACATCTTGTGAAAAGACAATTTCCTATTTACTCCATTTGAATCTACTAAAAGCAATGAAGTAAACAAGGCAGAAGTTTTGCAAACATGATAGGAAGGAAGTGCTTGGGAGGATGCAGGGTACAGCAGCGACTAGTTTTCTATACATATTAAAAATATGAATGTGTGTATCTTATAGACATACCCACATTGACATCAAGAAAAGGAAGAGTATTACAGCAGTGCATGACCTTGGCAAGTTTGAGATTCTGCCTCCTGAAGCCCTGACTTATGAGCCCCCACTTTAGAATATCTGAGAACAGTTGCAAAAGAGGGGGGAAATGAAGGAAAAAGGCACTTAACAAGACAAATCCCTGATGAGAGCATGTTTTGAGCAGTAATAAGCATTTACCAGGGCTAAGAAATGATCCACAAAGTGTTAAAATTTTCCTATTTGCTGTTATAAAATAAAACTGCAAAGCATGTTTGTATTCATTTACCTACAACTGCATTTTTCTTCTGCTTCATTATTATAAAAATAAAACACGCTCAAAAGCAAAACAAAACCACCACCAGAAACAAAACAACAGAACAAACATACATGCGCTATAGAAAAAGACGTTTATGCTTTAAAAAGTGCTTTCACATAAAATAACACATTTTCTTATGGAATCCATGGTAAGAAGATGACCACGTACCTGTTCCACTGACTTTAATAATATTTTTTACTGGAACAACCATTTCCTTTATCCTCACTTTGTACCTCTCATAGTCTTTTGGGCGCAGATCGTGGCTTCTGGCTTGAAAAGGAGGACAAGATTCTGAATGGCTACTCATTAGATTCCTGAGAAAGTCTCAATATGAAACGGAAAGTTGATACCAAGTGACAAAGGTTCTTAGACCTGTTATAAATGGAGAGAACCGCCCTATTTGACACGGTGGTCTGCCCTGCCCCATGACTGAGGGCGTCTTCATGCTTTTGCTTCCTAAAACTGCCAAGCTCCCTTCCCTGGGGTTCTGAACTCAAGTACAGCTGTTCAGAGACAGGGGCAGGATGGTGGGATTCATGGGCTTGGGATGTCAGGTGCCTCCTGGAGCCAAATCCCACACGGAGCACCCCATGCCCAGTCCTTTCTCTCAGCTGGCCTTTCACAGGGACCCTGGAGGTCCCAGGAGGGAGGTTGTAAATCACAGGTGTAGTTCCCAAGGATGATGATTCTTTCTCATTTCCCCAAAAGCTGAACCTCATGAATGGGGACAGGAAAGGGAACCTCTCCTATGCCCTGTGGGTGATTTAGAGATTTGAGAACCACTCGCAATCTTGGATATTATCACCTTTGCTTCTGTTCCAATGTCTTTTCTCCAAATGTGAATCCTTCCATAAGGAACACTTTCCAATTTGGAGATGGCCTCTCACCATAAGAGTGTGTGTTAAGATCCGGCCACCATAGGGTGTGAAAATTTCACTGGGACACTCCACAGAGCAGTGGTTCCCAAACCTGTCCTCACATCAGAACCACCCAGGGATCTTTGAAAATCCAGACACCAAGGCAACTATCCAGACCAATTAAATTACAATCTGTGGGAGTGGGACACATGTATGAGTATGTTGGAAAACTGCCCAGGTTTCCTCAAGAAGTAAACAGAATTACCCTATGACTTAGCAATTCCATTCTGTGTGTATACACCAAAGATGTGAAAGCAAGTGTTTAAGCAACTTATACACAAATGTTCTTAGTAGCATTTTTCACAATAGCCAAAGGATGGAAAGAACCCAGATGCCCACCAAATGATGTCTGGATAAACAAATTGTGGTATCGTCATACAAGGGAACTTTATGCACTCATAAAAAGAATGAAGTACTGATACATGCTACAACCTGGAGGTACCTTGAAAATATTGTGCTAAGTGAAAAAGCCTGGCACAAAAATTCATATATTGTGTGATTTCATTTATAGGAAATATCCAGAATAGGAGAGTTCTTAGAAACAGAGAGCAGTTAGTGGATGGCAGGGGGTGAAGGTGACTGAGAGGATGGTAACTGCTAATAGGTATGGGGTTTCTTCTGGGGTGGTGAAAAGATTCTCGAACTAGAGAGAGGTGTGGTTGTACAACACTGTGAATGTACTAAGGGGCACTGAATTGTGTATTTTTAAATGTCTTAAAAGGTAAATTTTAAGTTATGTGTATTTTATGATACTACTACTAATAATAATAATAAAAACCTCCCCAGATGAGTCATTGTGGAAACAAGTTTGGGAATCGCTGAATTAGAGAATTATGTTTCCAGTTCTTCACTCTGCTGGGAGAAAGCCAAAGAAATGAGATAATCACGGTAATACTCAGAGTCATTTCTGATGGATCTGAACTTCTTTTTCAAAATTTATTTTTAAATGGACATACAGTAAAATCTACTTCTTTGAGTATGTCAGAAAAGTTCTATGAGTTTTGACGAATGCACAGTTGTGACCCCACCAGTGAAGATACAGGACAAGTCCCTCACTTCCAACAAATTCCCACGCGCTGCCCCCTTGTGGTCAAACACTCCCCACCCCTAACCCCAGGACACTGGCAGCTCTGACTCCTATTGCTACAGTTCTGTGTTTTATATAATGTCTACAAATGGAATCATATGCTCTGTAGCCATTTGCATCTGGCATTTGAGATTCACCCATGTTGATGGATGTTTCAGTAGTTCATTCCTGCTGATTTCTGAGTAATAGTCCATATTACGGCTGTACCACAGTTACGAAATTGGGTTATTTCCAGATTTTGGTGTTTATGAATAGAGTGGCTATAAACCTTCTGTGTAAATGTGAGTTTTCATTTCTCTGGGGTGAATACCCAGGAGTGGAACTTTTTTCCTTTCCTTTTTTTTTTTTAAGAAGTTACCTAGGATTGAACCTACAGCCTTGTACATGGGAGGCAGGCACTCAAAACTGATCTACACCCTCTACCCTGAACATCTTTTTATATCTCCCACCTCCCACCCAACCCTACAGCTTCCCACATAATTCCAAATTAAAATGTCTATGATGGGAGGTTCAGGTAAGGATGGAAGGAAAGAGGTACTTATTCCCCCACCCCCACCCCATATCAGTATCTCAAGAAAAACAGTGAGCTGTATCATAGTTTCCTTTCAGGGAACGTGACACATTTCTATTCATTCTGTTAGAACCTTCTGACAGAATAAATACCAGAGTGTCCTCCTCATTCCTATCCACGAGGCCAGACACTAGCAGATGCCTAGAGAACATGTTCGTGAATCTTCATTACCCCCAAGGGGTGAGGATGAGATACCTACCAAAGGCAAGTAGCAGAGATGTCACCTGGCCCTCCTCACTTACATTGGCAAGAAATAGGATGCATGCATATTTGTTTGTGTCCATCACATGAATATAGGTGAGCCCTGAGTCTGAGAGCGAAAGATAGAAAGATACAACAACTTGCCTTAATGCTGGAAAGAATTAATTCATGACATTTTAGACATCACAACTCATCCATAGTATCAGGCAGGGCACCCCACAACAGCCTCTCTAAGATGCGTCAGGGACCTTTGGAGTCCATTTCAAGGAAACTGAGGAAAGAAAATATTGACTCTATTCTCAGTTTTTTTTACATTGATGAACTTACTTATTAGCTCAATATTTCCAGAAAAGTGTTTCAATGTGTTATCAGCTCAAGCTTCTTAAGCCTTGAGGTTTTGGCAGTTCAAAAATTAGCCCTGGAATGTCCTGGTATAACTCCTCGTTTTTCAGGCTGGGATATCACCATGGCCTAAAACAGTACCATATTTGAGAGTTTCTCTCAAGTTATGATATGAGTGGGGCTCAAAACAAGCATTGACGGAGTACCCATTCTTCAATTCTTTATCCCTTTCCACATTTATCAGTAACTAGGAAGCTGGATAATGTTTTTAAGCAAAGGCAATATTGCAGAGAACAATACCAACAAGGTGTCTGCTCCCACACAGCTGCCATTTTTTTGAGGGAAGAAATAAAGAAATAAATAAGAATGGAACATGTCAGTGGGTGATATTTACTGGTTACGTGATTTATTTAGAAACAGAGCAGGAAAAAGATGTAGAGAAAAAGGGGCCAATGCTGTATAGGCTGGGGTGTCACAGCGGGCCATGCTAAGGGGTGACATATGTCAGAAATGCTAAAGAAATGTGGGGGGAGGGCCCTGTAGATATCCAGGGAAGAACATTCCAGAAAGAGAGCAGAAACAGCATGTGCCAAAGCCCTGGGGAATGAACGTGGGTGGTGTTTGAAGACAGAATGCCATGCAGCTGAGGTGGAGGGAGCATAAAGTATGGGTGTGGAGAGGAGGCCAGAGGCGGTCCCAGAAATGGAATCCACACACCTGGGATTGTCCTCAGCACTTTTATGCATGAACGCATTGAAGTCCAACAATGACCCTGGAAGTCTGGTACCATTCCAACGATTTTGTTAAGGTTGAGAACTTTTTTCTTACACATCAATTTTATTGATGCATATTAATAATCATTTCAATTTTTCAGGTGAAACATAGGTACTGAGAGTTGTTACATGATACTTAACGCTCTTCTGCTAATATTGGAAACTCTGGAATTATCCAATACGGCAGTCACTCCCACATGTGGCTGTCGAGCCCTTGCAAGGTGGCAGGTCTGAGCTGAGAGGTGCTGTAGTTGCGAGCTACATGCTGGATAACCAAACTTTAAGATAACTCACAAATAATTTCATTGAACTGATTGCATATTGAAATGTAATCACATATTGGGTTAATTTAAACATGTATTGGGTTCAATAGAAGATTGTATTAAAATCAATTTCACCTATTTCTTTTTACTTTTCATAATATGGCTACTACAAAATTGAACGTTCTATATGTGACTCATATTATCTCTCTTCTGGGCAGCACACTTCAAGAATATAAGATCAGACAGGCCTGGCACAAAATATTCTGATTTTTCTGTACTCTGCTTGGTTTCAGGGAGTTAAGAAGATTTTTCCAAGTTTCAAATCTTAGGATGATGGATTCTTCCACTCAGAAAATATATCTTTGCATGCGTGATTTAGCAGGTTTGTCTTTAAAGCATTACCAATTAAAATTACACTATTTTATGGCAAATTAGAACAACCTCTGATTTTCACATTGCTCTCCCAATAGCATTTTTTCAGAGCAAGCATTCTATACCTCTATCTCTTGGAGCATTGTGGAAATTTCTTTATAAGCTAATTTATCTAATTAGTCACTTTAAAACGAATTTGCACAGCATTGCAATGTTTTAATATTAATACTAGTGACCAGATAATAAATTCATAAGCTACATTTTCTAGTTTGCACCATTGATTAAAGGCCAGTGACACTGTCCTTCCTTCCCCCCTCTATCCAGGTCGGCATGTTTTATAGAGGTTAAAACTGCAGCTCTCTTAATCTATGTCTGCCTCTAAGACAAAGTCAGCCATTTTGCAGGTGCCATTGTTGAGAAATATAAAGCATAACCTTGCAAAAATATCTAATAAAAGACTCCTGTCCTCACTTCTGTGGATCAGCCTGTGGGGGCATGGCCTTGCAGGAGAATATCAAATGAGTAACTCCTGCCCTCTGTTTCTGTAAATCAGCCTGTGAAAACATGGCCTAGCAGGAAGATATCAGATGAGTACCTCTCCCCCTTCCCACTTCTGTAAATCAGCTCCCAACCTTGCACCTGCATTATGCTTCTAGCAACACATTAGCCAATGAGCAAAAGTCATGCTGATCACACATAAAATCCTATATAAACCAATGAAAACTGAAAAATGGGGCTCAGAATTTGGAGACTGACTCTCCTCTGGGCCCGCACATAATAAATCTGTTCCTCCACTTCTTCTGAGAGCTGTTTTTGTGTTTCTCTGTGGCTCAGAACTCCTGGCGTTGCTGCAACATTTGGTTCCTTGGCCGGGAAACCCAACTGCACTGGCCTTTTGAGCCTCAGGTTTGGGACTGGCGGGCATGGCCGGCAGAGATCTCCACATGAACAAGGCAGCGCAACCTGTCTCCTTGGCGGGGCCTCCTTCGGGGAAAGGATCGCTGTGGGCCACGTCCTCCACCCTGGCCTGACTCGGTGGAGAGGTGGATTGAACAACATCAGGAGATGCCGGAAAGGTAAAGCCCTAGGTTTCTGAGTTCCAGTCAGGCCCGTCTCTGGATAGAAGGGGAAACTGATCACCTCCCCCAAATCTTGATATTTGAGATTCCAGGTTAGGAGTGTCCCTTGGGTGGGACTGTGTAACCTCTGAGTGATTGAGTGAATGAATGAGGACTGCAGAGGCTTGCCTCTGTTATCCAGTTTTTGGCTCCACGGCCTGTGCTACTGAGTCTGAGTGGGCCCCAACCTGCACTCCACAGCTACGTCATATGGCGTAACGGCTAATCTGGACTCTACATGGACACCTTAGCTAAGATGAGCCTAAGTTCTCATGAGAGATGTGGACAGGCAGGAATCTGAGTAGCCTCATGAGAGGCTCCCCTCCTTTGTTTGTCCTGCAACACCCGTTCAGGGATGGGATCATCAGAGTCCAAACACAGAGTCTTAGATTGCATGTTAAAAAAAACTTCAAGAAAGGCTTTTCTGGGGGATTATAGTGTCCATATGTCCCCCAGAACTCTCCAGACTCTGTGCAAAGTAGATTGGCCTAAGTGTGGTGTTAATTAGCCCTCAGAGGAAGCCCTAGAGGTGGCCAAAGTTCGTGTACTTTGGCAGGCAGTCGCTGGGACCCCCTAACACCCTGATCAGTTTCCCTACATCAGTTTCTGGTTAAAAATTGCCCAAACTCTGACCTCTTAGGTTCAATTCTGTGCTGAAAGGAAGGGTCAGAATAGGGTCCTGTAACTCAAATGACCAAACCTCAAAAACCTATTATTCTACAAAATCTCTAGAAGAAAACCCACTACTCCCGCCGTCTGTTCCAGGCATTTCAGAACATCTCCTGCCCCGGAGCCTCCTCAGGCAGATCTCCCAAGAACTCCTTCACCTTCAGTCTCCCTGGGCCCATCAGCCCCCCACCCAGGGGGATCCAGAAATCCCTTTGCAAAAAGACTCCAGCCAGCACACCCTGTGCTTCAGATGCCCCTCTGTGAGCCACAGGGTCCAGCCCAGATCAGTGCAGGCAGAACAGCCCAACCCGGGAGGCCAATCCTGCTTTCTCAGCCTTTCTCAGCTACAGATCTCTTAAACTGAAAGTACCACACACCTTCATGTTCAGAAAAGCCTCAGGCTCTTACCGACTTCATGGAGTTCATTTTCCAACCCCACCACCCAACTTGGGATGATTGCCCTCTCCTCCTAATCCTGTCCAATATGAAGGAGAGGTGCCAAATCCTCACAGAAGCAAGAAAGTGGTTGCAAGAACAGAATCCTGCAGGTGTCTTAGAGCCATAGGAATGGGCCCAAGAAGCAAGACCAGAAGCTCAACCGGTCTGGGGTTCAGATCAGGGGTGGGCTGCTCTTCAGTGGTATGGAGACCCCCTCCTCAGAGGAGTATGGGAAGGAGCAAGGCTGCCCACAAACATGTCCAAAATGGCCTCCATTACTAAAATGCCTGAAAAACCTCCAGGAAAGTTTTGTAAGCAAAGCCTTCTAGATTTGCACCCCCTTCAACCCAGAAACCCCAGACAGCCAGAAAATGGTCAATGCAGCTTATGTCGCCCAGGCAGCTCCAGACAGCAAACAAAAACTTCAGAAGCTAAACGGGTTCACAGAGATAAACGTCTCCCAGTTCCTCAGAGTCACAAAGTATTCATCAATTGGGACAAAACCGCTGAGGGGAAAGCAAAAAAGCAAATACAACAGCAGGTCTCCCTGTTAACAGCAGCCTTAAAAATCCAGACCCAACCAATCAGAAAAGGGCACCGTGAAAAGGGGGCAATACTTCACCCTGAAACTCCCCACTGCTGCCAGTACTGCCGGGGGCCACCTGGTTTATGTGTCTGGATTTAAAGGAAGCTTTCTTTTCTGCCTGCAAGTAGCTCCCCAGAGTGACTCAGTATTTGCTTTTAAATGGGAGAATCACAAGACTCAAAAAAAAAAAAAGACTCAATTAACTTGGACTCAGCTCCCACAGAGCTTCAAAAAAAACTCCCCCACCTCTTTTCCTAAATTCTGCCACTTTTCTGCCGACTGAAAGAGGAACTCCTGGACACAGCTGCACAGAAATGACAAAAAGATGTATAACAGCTGCCCTAACCTACAGGATGGGCCACTTCCTTGCCCAGATCAAACCCTATTCACAAACGGCAGCAGTTTTATCAGAAACGAAAAGAGGCTGACTAAATAGGCAGTCACCACAGCTAAATAAGTAAAAAAAAGCAGCTCCCCTACCTAAAACGTAGTCTGCACAGCAAGCACAACTCTGGACACTAATTCAAACCTGACAACTGGCCACCGGGCAAACAGTAAACATTACACTAACTCTGAGTATGCAATCCCTACTGTACATATCTATGGGGCAGTTTATAAGGAGAGGGGACTCCTAACTGCAGGGGGAAAAAATCATTTAACTACTGAATGCAGTATGGAAGCCAAGCAGGGTCACCGTCATACACTGCCAGGAAGAAAACAGATGCAGTTACTGTGTGAAATACACTAGTCAATGAAGAGGCTCAACAGGCAGCCAAAAATGTCCCCAAACTGCAACCCCACAACAGGTGCCTCACCTGTCCCTTTTAAAACAGCACATTAAAAAACTAAACTATACGCAGGAGAAACAGGAGTGGGCAAAGAAAAAGAAAGGCACCAGACCCCAGAGGAAAACTGGCTACTCCCAACAGTGAGGTCATCATCCCAGAGGGGGCCACTGACACCCTTGTTCAACAATGCCACCAGCTTAGCCACTTGAAAAAAACGGCTTTAAAAGTCTTGCTCAGAAAATATGACTACATTGCCAGAACAACCTCACTCTGTACCGCTGTTAACAGCCATTGCCTAACGTGCACTAAAACAACCCCTCCCAGGATCCCCAGGCCCCAGTCAGCACCCAGCACACAGGAACTGCCCATTTTAAAAACTTAGCAGAGGACTTTACAAAAATAAAACCAAGTCAAAGGTATAGGTACTTATTAGTACTAATGTGCACCTCCTCAGGCTGTGTCAAGGCCTTTCCCACCTGCACTGAAAAACAAGAAAAGTAACTAAAGCTTTGCTCTGGGAAATAGTTCCCTGGCATGGGGTAACTTTATCTATAAGCAGCAACAATGGCCCAGCTCTCATGTCAGCCATCATCCAAGAGCTAGCAAAATGTTAGAAATTAAGTAAAAACTCCACACGGCATATCGGCCCCAAAGCTCAGGGAAAGTAAAACACATAAACCAAACTCTCGAAACCACCCTAGCCAAGTTCTGTAAAAAAATTAAAAACTGGCCTCCTGTGAATAAATCTACTCCATTAGCCCTCCTTAAAGTCGGACTGCACCTCCCGGATGCTCAGGCTTTCCTCCTTTTGAAGTTCTGTTTAAACAACCACCCCCAATTATTCAAACCTTCAAGGGAAATCTCAGGCTCCTAGGAAAAACTGGCCAGGATTCTATCCTCCAGCAGTTAAAAAAAACCTAGTTCAAATACACAAAACTGTTCTGGTTCAGGATCCCATCCCATTAGGCCACCCGGTACAGCCACACTTGCCCAGAAACCTAATTTGGGTAAATGACTGAAAAAAGAGCCCCTCCAGCCTACCTGGATGGACCCACATATTTTTATCCTTTTAACCCCCACTGCTCTCAGAGTTTCAGGTATTGGCCCTTGGAGTCATCATACTAGAATTAAAAGGGCACACTCAACCAGAAAACAAGACAACTGGACAATTCACCCTGTACCTGACTGCCTCTTGAAAATCCGAATTACACAGAACCACTGAGAGTCGCCATCACCTGACTAAATGAACTCCTGTTCCCTATAGTTCCTACTCCTCTTCAAATGCTCAGATTACTGTTTGGGACTGAACTTACAACTACATCTCCCAGAAACTAAAATTTAGTTTTAAAAACAACTAATTTTAATAATGTACTTGTGTTTTGTAAAATGCTTTACTACCTTAAGTTGTTTTTCCACTTAGCTTGGGTAACACCCTATAAAAATTATAAGGGTGTTAAAGGGGGGGGGTTGTTGAGAAATAGAAAGCATAACCCTGCAAAAATATCTAATGAGTCACTCCTGCCCCCACTTCTGTGGATCGGCTTGTGAGGGCATGGCCTTGCAGGAGAATAACAAATGAATAACTCCTGGCCCCTGTTTCTGTGTATTAGCCTGTGAAAACGTGACTGAGCAGGAAGATATCAAATGAGTGACTTCCCCTAACCCCCACCACTTCTGTAAATCAGCCTGCAACCTTGCACCTGCATTCTGCTTCTGTAACCCAGCTTGCAAAATTTTGCCTACCAACACATTAGCCAATGAGAAAAAGTCATGCTGATCCCACATAAAATTCTATATAAACCAATGAAAACGAAAAAACGGGGCTCAGAATTTGGAGGTTGACTCTCCTTTGGGCCCTCGCATAATAAATCTGTTTCTCCACATCTCCTGAGAGCCAGTTTTGGGTTTTTCTGCATTTCAGAACTCCTGGCTTTGCTGAACTCCACTTCCCTGGTTATTTAGAGACCTTGAGATAACCCAGTTCTTCTTTGTTATTGACAACTGTATAGAGTGCACACTAGAAGCGAGAAAAAGAAAGGGAGGAAATGATGGCAGAAGATGTGGCAACAAGAAAAATATATATGAACATTGAGGAGAGAAAATGAACTATATTGGGGAACTGTGGCAGTTTGACATTATTTATGAATTCCAAAAAGAGATATTGATTATATTTATAACCTGGTCTGTTCCTCTGGGCATGATGCTCTTTGATTGATTTACATTAAAAGGCTGGACATTTACTTGATTAAGTCAAGATTAAGGATTTGATTTGACCACGGCATTAGGGTATGCAGGGTTGAGTCATCCCCCCACCGCCTTGGTGGGCTACATAAACAGACGCGCAGTCAAGAACACAGAGAGGTAGATACACAGAAGCAGATACATGAGAAAGGAGCTCCATAGACATAGAAGAGGATCCTGTGGCCCCCAAAAGAGAGAGGAACCATTCACTTGATAGCTTAAAGTTGACCCTGTGGAGGAAACAGAGTGGCTATAAAGAATCGAACCCTCCAGCCTACAGCTGAGTTCGGAAGGAGCTGGGACCATATTGCCTTAAGAGAGAGATGAAGGCTGAACCCTCTAAGAGATTGCCCGCCAGCTTGCCTCAATGCACAGCAACACAGCCTTTGGTTGAAGAAGTACCTCTCATGGTACCTTGAGGTGGACTCTTTAGGGTCTTGTAAGCTTCTACTCCAAATAAATACCTTTTATAAAAGCCAACAGATTTCTGGTACTTTGCACCAGCACCCCTTTGGCTGACAAATACAGGAACCAATTAAGACTCAGCAATGAGATGTCAAATGTTGACTGGAAGGCTTAGGGTCAAACCCGCCATTAGTCCATTTCATCTCTAGACTCTTGGTGGCTGCAAAGATAGCTGCCAAGTCATTGAAATGTACAGGGATGAAATTCAAACACAAGTAACTGCTTTATTTATTAATTAATTAATTTATTTTATTTTATTTTTTATTTTTTTAGGTACTGGGTCCAGATATTTCACCTGGGCCTTCGTACATGGGGACCTGGCACTTAAACACTGAGCTACACCAGCTTGCAAAATCATCACTTTTAATCTCAGGAAAAGTATATACCAAGTGTATGAGCTTAGGAATTTATATCATAGAATGTTCAAGAATAGCATCCTTTAGAGCTCTTTCAAGTTACTGGGTTTATGAGTCTCAAATGGTTTAAAGAAAACTCTGCATAATATGAATACTTTGATATTTCTTCCCTAATGTAATAATGCTGTATATACTTTTATTGTTACATTATTTTAAAATTTAAAAGCCTAGATCTTAAACATGATTTTCTAAGGGATAGCTTATAATGTTCATTGTTTTCTATATAGATTACCAAAAAGAAAAAAGAATATAAAAGAGAAATTTGGTATAGCATTGCTCATAACCCTATTAAAAATGCTTTTTAGACTTTGGCTATTAAGTATCTCTATTTTTTCCTTTATAGGTGAAGCCTAATGAATAAATGTGCTCTGTACATTTCTCCAAGCACTCAGATTCAGTGAGGAGGCTCCTGTCCTCAGTGTTCATCTCTTTACACATGAGGAAAGGAAGCTGGTTAGTTGCACAGAGTGGAATGCAGGGATCAGCCTATGAACCCATTGATTCTCAAGTCTAGGTAAACAGCACCGAATCATTATAATTTTATTTTGCTGGCTTTCATGGAAACTCTTGAAAACTCTGGGTCATTCGGAAAATAGCATAGATTTTCAAGGAGAAGGGCTCTGAAACCAGACATCCTGCGTGGAAATCTTGGCTCTGCGTGTGTCTTTGGGAAGGCTTCTTAATCACGATGAACCTGCTTCTTACTCTCTTTAGTCATTTCTTAGGGCTATTGTGAGTAATAAATAAATGAGTGCCTGCAAAGCCTTTATCACATTGCTTGATTTTTAGTAAGCTTTTTAGGAATGTTGTTATGATTGTCATTGCAATAATAAACAGCAATAGTATCTAAAAATAAAAGGAGCACAGTTCACAAGGGCCAGTCATACTTACAGCGCATCCTGTACCAGGCATACTCAGTTTGCTTTGCAGTGACAGTGAAATTTTGGCATGTAGAATTAACCCTTGAAAACGAAACAATGCCAAATTAATGAAAAATCAATGACTTCCTTCAATAAAAGAAATAATTAACATTTACAAGTGGTACTTTTAAAAGATATTTCATCTTTTTATTTTGTTATGCCTTCAAAGAATTCTTTGATCCATGAAAAACATGGACATGAAGAAAATACGATTCACAGCAGAGATGGGATTGGCCAAGGCAATGCAGTTGCTACGTGCAGTGGTCTTGCCAGTCTGCTTTTATTTCTTTCTTTTGATTGAGTTGTAACAAACATTCATTAAAACATGTTAATACAAGAATAGCAGGATTAAGATTTACATATATCATGTAACCAGCATAACCAGACCAAGAATACAACATCTTGAGAAATTCAGGGCTATCTCTGTTGAATCCTCTCACCTAATAACTCACCAAAAGAAGCTGCTATTCTCACCTCTGTTAGCATAGACGAACTTGCCTGCTTTTGACATTTGCACAAGTGGAAGAGTAGTACAATGTGGTACAAATTCATTTGCGCCTGACTTTTTTCACTTAGTATTATGCCTGTGAGATTCAGCTATGCCTCACAGCATTATTTTATTCTTTTTCACTGCTCTGTACTATTCCAGCCCATGAGGCCATCGCAATGTGTTCATGCATTTTACAGGTGGTAGACATTCAGGCTTTTTCTAATTTGGGGATACGAGGAATAGTATGAGAGATCATTTATAGAGTTTTGTTTGTTTACTTGATACAGATTTATTTTCAGTTCAAATACAAAATATTAAACTCCGTGGTGAAAAATGTTACATTTTCGCATGTACTCTTTAGTAGTAATTTTTTATTCTCCTGATAGAAAATCTTTTTCTTTTAAAAAGATTTTGGGGATTGAACCCTAGATCTCGTACCTGCAAAGCAGGTGTCAACCATTGAGCTCCACCTGCTCCGACTCATAGAAAGTCTTATCTGTGAATAATGACAATTTAAATTCTTTTTTCCACCAAACTGTGTACCTCTCATTTGTTTTTCTATCCTTATTACCCATATATTCATCCTTTTTGGTTCTCTTTATTTCTTTCTGTAGTTTCATGGTTTTGTCTGGTGTTATTTCATTTCTTCCTGGAAAATCTCCTTCACTATTTTTAGCAGTGCAAGCCTCCCGACAATGGTTTCTAGGAACTTTTTTGTTTCTTTGGAATGCCTTTATTTTGTTTTCATTTTTTTCCTTAATTTTTACTGTAGCAACATATATATACATAACAGAAAATTTGTCATCTCAATCATTTTAGTGTCTAATTCATGCTGAGATAAACTGTGAGCTTTCTTCTAAAGTTGTGCCTGTCTACACTCTCTCTTCCAGCAATCCATAGGAGTTTTGGAATAATTTGTATCTTATGTGTCAAGTCTGTGCTCAGTACCCATCAGGGCTTCTATACATTCACGAAGGTCTACCTGTTTATTCTCAAACTATTCTAGCTCCCTTTCAAGTCACATATAGCATAGCTGGCCAGATGGATATATGCAACTAGGACAAATAATAAAGCAGGTTATTTCTCATTTTGCACATATAGGTCCTTTGGATAGCCCTGATTCTTTGAAAAGTAAAAATCTTTTTTTTTAATTAAACTCTTTTTATTAAAAAGATACATAGATCGCACAAAATGTTATATTAAAAGATATAAGAGGTTCCCACATACCTCACACCCCACTCCTCCCACATCAACGACCTCTTTCATCATTGTCGCACATTCATTGCATTTGGTGAATACATTTTGGAGCACTGTTGTACCGCATGGATTACAGTTTACACTGTAGTTTACACTCCCCCCTCTAGTACATTCAATGGGTTATGGCAGGATATATAATGTCCAGCATCTGTTCCTGCAATATCATTTAGGACAACTCCAAGTCCTGAAATGCCCCCACAGCTCATCAGTCTTCCCTCTCCCTGCGCTCAGAAACTTTCATGACCACTTTCTCCAGATCAGTGCTACAGTTTCTTCCTCAATGTGGACATTTCCAAGCCTCCATGGCTGCATAGTTTTCTTTCCTCTTTATTTTTTCCAGCCTCTTAACCTATTACTCTCTGCACGAAATTACTCACCTGACATAAAAGGTGAAGATGAGGTCCAAATTTTCTAATCTTTCAATATTACGGATGTATATTCTTAATGGTCCATTTTCACTTATCTTTTTCACATTGTTGGCCACCAAGTAAACAGTATTCCACTTTCCATCCTACTAAAAACATTTCTATGAGATACATAGTGTCCTTTGCTCTGTGCATGCTGATTTATGCACAGTAAAAAAGAAACGATAAAAAACCCCACTGCTGGATAATAAGAGTCATGCAAAACTCAAGAGCAAAAAAAAAAAAAAACAAACTTCAAAACACCAAACACAGCAATAATCCTGAAAGTAAGCAGGATACCATATCTCGCATGTCCAATGTTGTGTATCATTGGCCACCATATATTGTGATGAGGTTAGTCACAATTCTGGTGCCATGATTTTTGCCATAGAGGCAAGTCAAGGTAAAACTCTGAATCCAATTCCCAACACTACACACACACACACACACACACACATACACACTTTTCAGGGAGTCGGTATCTCTATTGGTACCTCAGAACCCGCTTCATACAGTGGTACTTCTTCAGGAAAACTCTGGGCAGAGCAGCAGGTCAGGCCAAGTGTGAGGCTCAAAAGCAGCACGTACATCCTGATGTAAGCTGCACCGCACTTTCTCTCAGCACCTGTGAAGTTGTTGCTGGTGGGAAAGGGATCCTGACGATTTGACTTGATTCATAGCAATGGTGTGTTGACATGGAATGGTGTGAATTAGTTGCCCCTACTTGCCTAGAGGTAATCTTAAAATAACAAAAATAGCATCCAGGTTGGCAGGTGCAAACTTTAATTACCACTTTAGAAACGAGTCAGGTTTTGGTATTTGATCCCTAAGCTAACAATACTTGACAACCAATGAGATTTTAAGGACAACAACGTTTTCAGTTCTCCTCGACATTTACTCTTGGATAAAACCAATATAAAGAATGTAGCTAGCATTTTTGGTGATCCATCTTTAGGTTGGTCAAATGATATATATATATTCTTTTCTTTAAACTCTTAGGTCTGCCTTCATTGCTCTAAAGTGTGTGTTCATTAAAATATTCCTTTGGATAGCATCTAATACAAGTTCAATTATCTCAATACCCTTTGGCATGTATATGGTAAGCCTTATAAACATTTTAAGAAAGAAAAGACTTGGAGGACAAAGGCTTACTACATCCATCTATGGAATTTTCCACATCTTGTTTTTGATTTGGCACAATTTATTCCTAGGACCAAACATAACATTACTCTCCTTCCCCAAAGTCTGCCCCTTCCTGGGTCTGCTTGTTGGGAAAGCATAACACAGGCCACGTGTGGAACATGATCTTATAATCAAGGCTCAAGGAATCCATTTTGACCCCAACCCTCTACCAGCCAAGTCTCCTGGTTTTCAAGTCCTGGTATTTGGTGGATGGCTCCATTGGTGTATTCAGTAGACATATGAGGGAAGAATTCAGTAAAATAAAGGCTGATACCTTAAATTAATGAATATATCTGAAAGTCATAGAATGTAATCATGCCACACACTAGAATAGACATATTTCATAGCCTGAGTTATTTTGTTCATTCAGGTCAAAGATGTTAAGCCCACACAGTGATCCTGACATTTAACTAAATTAGACCTCTATTTTACATTTATTTAAGCAATAGGAACTCTTCCAGCTAATGAAAAAGAAAACTAAATGATTGTAAGGATTTTGTCCCATGTTTCAAATCTATGTGATGGGAGATTAAGTCTACTTTTATTTTCCTATCAAAGAAACACTTGAAGGACTTGTAAGCAATATGCATACATTATGTGTGTGTGTTCAGGGGAAACTGATTATATGTTAACTACATTTTTTCCAGTGTTTTACCAGACACTGTATTGTGTATTTATCTGTATAAAAATTTATCTTTGGCTAGGGAAAGTACATATTTGAACAAATTATAGCAGTGAAAATATGACCATTTTTCTTAGAGGCTCATAAATTTCAGTGGTACAAAAGAAACATTGATCAATATTTCTAAGAGGAAAAGGAGTGTTTCAGAATATAGTTGGTTATAAATTTGTTTTAAGAACTGAACAAAAATTATTCTTGGTGAAATGATAAAGAAATGAAATACCTTTTAAAGAGATTTATTTATTTTTATTTATTCCTGCCCCCACTCCACCCCCAAGATTGTTCTCTGGTCTTTCTGTTCATTTTTTCTTCACCTTCTCCATGAGGCACTAGGAACCAAACCCAGGACCTCCCACATTGGAGGGGAGTGCCCAGCAGCCTGAGCCACATCTGCTTCCCATGAGCTGCGGCATCTGCTGGCTTGTGGGACCTGCTCATTTAGGCATCTGCTTTTTGTGGCAGGGTGTGGTGTGGTGGGTCATCTAGTTCGTTGGGGTGGGTTTGGCATCTGGTCGTCTTCTTTACGAGGCACTGGACCAAACCTGGGATCTCCCATGTGGTAGACAGGTGCCCATCTGGTTAAGCCACATCCTTTTCTTGAAATGAAATATTGACAGCTTTGCAAGTGAAAAGGCACTACCATCAAGTTGTGAGTCTGCACAATAATAGGAAATTAGGCGTATTAACGTGTTTATTATGTCAAGTGCAGATGATTCATACACGGGTCTTACATGTGGGGAATATGTCTAAAGACATGTTTTAGAAACTATGTTCTAGTAAGATTTTGAATTATTGTTTGATATAAAAACACAGACTGGGGTAAAAAAAACATTAGATTCATGAGACAAATGAGATGTGGATCTGAAGAACAGCAATGATATTGTGGGTGGAGTGAGCTTTGGCGTGGTGGGGGATGATGCATATTAGATATTAAAATCAGAAATACGCTATAACTCAGAAAGCCCCAATCATCCTGTGGACAAGCAGAACCTGTGTATTGGACAGTTTTAACTTGTCCTAAATAACATGCAAGTTCCATGGCTTTGAAATGATGACATTTTCTCATATGAAACAACTGGCTTTTATGTCCTGAGCCATGATCATCCACAGAAGTCACTTATGAGCTTTCATTGATAATGATTTTCAGTTGGGTTTCTAGTACCTAACTTCATCATGGACATCCATGTAACAAAGAAATTGCTATCAGTATCTTTGCGACCCTATGATATGGGCAATCAATCTGTGAATGATTCACTTTAGCTACCATTGTGAAGCAATTAGCACATCTAAGTAATATCAGATCATTGGTCGCCTCAGGAAAAAAAGATTTTGGCTGTTGAATGTTTACCTAACATAATCCTTTCCTTTTTCCTTAATATATGAGCCCAAGAATTTTAGAGATGGTTTCTTTAAAATTTGTAAGCAATATGCAAGGTTGAAAATATTAATTTTTCTCAATCTTCCTTATAGTTGGATAATTGTGTAACCAGATTATGGCAAATGAGATATAAACAAATGCTACTGTGTTCCTCAAAAAGAGGACTGACTTAGCTGGCCTGTGCTTTTCTTTTGCTGCACTTCCCCTTTCCAGCTACTTGAAATGTATGACCTTTAGTTAGAGCTCCAACAACAATATGACTCTTAATTATTTTGGGGCATGGAAATGACAAGGCGCCCCACTGAATCTGTGGGTCTCAAAACAATACTACTCCTTTCAACCTTTGGATAGAGCAAGCCAAATTCCTCTTGGCAATTAGGATCATTCACCTCAATCAATAGAGTAAACTCTTTTTCTATCAGTTTAATGGCATAAGGAACACAGAATGGTCAGGGGGAAGACAACGTATAATGTAGTGAATCATGCCTGTCTTTTTGTCCTTTCCTTGGCAGGTAGGCGTTTGAAACCTGCTAAGCCTAACGTGGTTGGGGTGGGAAACAAAAATTACTGAAGTGGGATAATAGGTATATTTTGGAATGGGTCACTGCCAAATCTGTGCTTTGTTCAAGAGTCCATGGATCCTGGTTATGGGTGAAAGAGCATAGTATAATAGATGCTTAATACATCTTGTAAGGCAGCACCAAACTGGATACCATTATTTAATCCTATCTAGGCTATTCCAACTTTTTATCACCTAGCTTCTACTCAGTGATGAGGCATAGAAGAAGACCAGTGTATTCCATGAGTATAAGCCTGCCATGACCCTTCCTTCATGGTAAGTGATTTTACTGGTTAGAAACAATGCTATACAGAATAACTTGGTGTAATTAAGGGATTTTAAATTCACAGATATGATGAGTTATAGAAGAAACACCACACCAAAAGTATGTATCCATAATACCTATTCGCAAGAGGGAACTGCAAGCAATCTGCATTTTCTTATGGAAAAAGGACTATATCAAAGGCAGAGCAATGGATTTAAGGACCAACCACTGGACAGCAGTCCTAACAGATATCACACAATCAAAGTTGGGAATCATTAAGAGGGCGAAGCACAGGTAACTGAAATTCTACAAAAATAGAAGCCAACACCAATTAGGCTCACTCTTGGATTCAATTAAAGTAATGGGTCTTTACTCTATCTGCTGATAAGAAGATTAGAAACCCTCTTTTAAGGCAGATATCATTATACATAGATTTTGCAACTTACCATACACAACGTCCATCACTTAAGCAAAATTTCTAGGCATGGCAAGAATGAAGAAAAAGGGAAAAAAAAAGTCCAGAAAACAGAAATAGACCTACTTTTCACCCAGTCATCAAGTATGACATTCCAAGGTCTTAGCAATACCCTCCCAAAAAGGGAGGGCAAAGGTCAGCCCTCTTTTGGGGTAAGGCTAAATTCTTCGTATGCGAAGACCTCTTAATCTATTTTTGTCCTTGTTTGCAGTGTTTTTACCAATATAACTTCCTTAAAATCTTGGTGGGCTATCTATAGATCTGTTTCATGACCCCAAATCCTTATCTACAATTTTTAAAAAATAGGTCTCACTCTAATTGAACATGTAAACCTGCTTTTGGACAATGCTCTTAGATTCCTAAAATCCTGTTTTAGAGCTAAAAGGTCTAAGAAGTATCCCTCTCAATCTCTCAGAAATCTTAAGAGAGCTTACACACACACCCTCTATTTGATCTTTGTCTTCAGGTTTTATTTTATTTTGAGAACATGTACTATACAGGAGACTGGAGATAATAAATTCTTTCAATTCCCAGCCTAGAAAATCCTAATTCCTTCATACAACCTTTAGATGCTGCTTGCAAAGTGAAGAGTTCCTTCTTTAGCTCTTCTCTGTGTTCTTATTCACTTTCCTATACAACTAGGAGCACTCAGGTGACATGCTCAGTGTCCTGTCAGGAGATTCCCTTAGCAAAACCCAAAAATTCATTATGCATGTTCTTTATCTTCTAAATTACTGCCAGTGGCAATTTGGGTAATTGTACCTTAAATGGGTCTCCATTGTTCCAAACTCCAGTAACAATTTTATCACTATTTTTCAGCTTTTATTGATGTTTTCTCTATTTTTTTTCTAACCTTCTCTAATAGTTTCTTTACCACTTTCAGGCTCTGCTTTGTCAATGACAAGAACATTCTAGGACATGAATTTGAAGACTCAACAATGCAAATATCATGCTGTGTTTAGGTAATTTTAAGTTAATTAAGAAAGAACACTGTAGCTTTACATAGATTCAGATCATGGAGTGTTATATAGACTTAATAAAGGGATTAGGCTTTAATATTTGGCCAAATAGAATCCACAAAGATTTTGTTTATGAAGAGCTACTTGAATGGATACAAGTTTTAAAAAGATTATCCTGCATTAGGTGGGGATGGTTGGGAGAAGTCATAGGCTGGATGGAGGGTATTGAAAGAGCTCATGGTAGAGATAACCAGAGTGTAAGACTTCAGTGGCAATTGATTTGGAAAAGACATGCTGTATTAAAATTATATATAATTGTTAGATCTGAAAGTCTTCTTTAAACAGAAACACTGAATTTTTCTTACTAAATATTTAGAAGATTTTCTTACAGCAAATCTCTATTCCAAAGCAAAGCTGCCTGAGGAATGGTCTTAATACTTGCAAAATTAGCTAACAGAGATATCAAACCCATCTCGATACTTGACTTCTGAAATTCAGAAACGAATCTCTGTAGCAACAATGAGGGATCTCCATATTCTGGGTTCTATGAATATTTTCCCAAACTTGGGCTCGCTTTCAATAAGATTTTTGAACTTATTTTCCAGTATCCACCTCCACCAAGGATATTCAGTCACAACATGGGATACCAAACAAGTTAAGACCTGGTAATCTGATAAACTACTATGTTTTCTAAAATGATATGATGTTCAACTACTATTCTGGCAGTAATTATGGCCTGAGGTGGGAGAGGCAGTAAGATAGACTGGTTAGGAACATGGACCTGGTGCTGGAAGTCGGGTTTAAAACCCAGGGGAAGTAAACACAAATGTTACCTTGTTTGAAAGCTATTGTCTCAATATCTGTACATCAGTTTCAGTAAATATGATATGAATAAGTTAAAAGATTATCGTTGTGGAAGGGAAAAGGTTTTATGGTGGATGTGTGGGAGTACTGTATATTGTATATATGAATTACTGTGATCTAAGGGTCTTGTGAAGAGAAGCTCAATAATTAGGGAAAAAAGAAAAGAAAAAGATAGGATGTAGAATTTTTCCAAATCAATATATATTCTATATCTAACCTTTAAACTCATCGCTTTATTCCATTTTACTTTTAAGGGAAACTGACATTATATTGGGCTTCACTTTTCAGGAAGTTTTGGATCACAGAGTGGTTCAACAATGGCAGTGGAGGAATACTGGTATGGGATGTTATTGACAGGGGACATATGGTTAACAGGGAGTTATACAGGGCATGTGTCCAGGGTGCAAGGACATGTTTAGATATACTCATAGTGGAAACAATTAAAAACAACAACTGGAGCGTACTGGGTTCCTGGCCAGGTGCGGGGTGAGGCTCTGTCGTGGTCCCTAGGGGAGCAGTGACAGTCCCCCAAGTGCAATGACAAGGACCAGGAATGAATGAGGGTACAACAGTGAGCCCTTGATACTAATGACTATGCTTGTGAGCCTATACACCTGAAATAAGAACAAGGCCTAAAGCAGCACTGTGCCTAGGGGTTCCCTCCTGACAGCCTCTGTGTTACTCAAATGTGACCAGTCTCAAAGCCAAACTCAGCATGTAAATGCACTGCCTTCCCCCCAGCGTGGGACATGACACCCAGGGATGAGCCTCCCTGGCACCGAGGGATCACTACCAAGTACCAGCTGATGACGTAACTAGAAAATGACCTTAAATTAAAGGTTCAACGCAGAACAGCAGAATATCCCTGTCTACATATAATAACAGGAGTTAAAAATGCTGTTTGACCTAAAGTAAGGGGGAAATGGAAAGGACAAATGAGTTTATATAGCTATGAGTCTCTAAAAAAGAGTCTGGAGGTTTTCAGAAGGATTGCCCTTATGCACACCTGAGCAGAGTCCCAGAGACAGATAAAATAGATACAACCCCAGGTATTGGTTCTTTTGAGGGCTAAAGAGACCCACAGGTTCTATGGTCATGGTAGATTGGGTTCACTGCCATGCCAGTTGGCCCTTCTTTGGAGCTGGTGTTTCTACGTGATGGAGCTGGACTCAGATGTGATCTCTTTTCACAAGCCTTTCATGCTACTTTACTGGAATTGTATTTGGTGCTGGGGTTTAAGATATATCTAGGGGATTTGAATCTCTGGACTGACAATATGATAGCCAGGCCCTGAGCCTCAACAGACTTCAGCTCCTACACTCTGATTTATTGGACTTACCCCACTCAGCTAACATGGAGTTGAAGAATGTCAACCACCACACCATGGAGCCTAGAGTGCTTACAACTGAAAGCAGGAGAATTGCATCCAGTATCCATGTGGAATCTAAGCCCCTTCTTGACATAGATGTGGAATGGACACAACCAAGCCAAGGTCCACAGGAAGGAAGAATACAGTAAGGATTAGAGTGGACTTAATGATATTCTATTCATGAACTATTGTGGTTAATAATTGAGAAAATGTGGCATTGGTGTGGAAAAAGTGGCCATGGTGGCTGCTAGGTGTGGGGAATGGGAGGAAGAGATGAGATGTGGAGGCATTTTTGGGACTTGGAGTTGTCCTGAGTGGTGCTGCAGGGACAACTGCCAGACATTCTATGTCCTCCCATGGCCCACTGGATGGAACGTGGGAGAGTGTGGGCTATGGTGTGGACCATAGGTCATGGGGTGCAGCGATGCCCAGAGATGTACTCACCAGATGCAATGGATGTGTCATGATGATGGGGGAGAGTGTTACTGTGGGGGCAGTGGTGGGGTGGGGGCGGTGGGGGTGAATGGGGAACTCACATTTTTTGAATGTAATATTTTTTTTAAATGAGTAAATTGAGTAGAATTTGAAAAATAAAATAAAATAAAACCCAGGGGAATGGATGTGGCTCAACTGGTTGAGCACCTGCTTGCCACATGGGAGGTCCCCGTTCAGTTTCCAATGCCTCCTAAAATCAGGAAAACAAACAAGTAAACAAATGAAAAAGCCAACTCAGGGGAGCCAATTTGCCTCAATGGTTGAGCACTGCCTTCCCATCATGTACAAGGTTCAAACCCAACCCTGGTACCTCATAAAAATCAAACGAACAGACAAGAACTACTGCTCCCTAGCTTTGTTTTCCTGGATTATCCATCAAGGCCCTAAATTCAATCACATGTATCCTTATAAGAGGGAGTGAGGCAGAGGGAGTTTTGAGAGAAACACATGCACAGAGGAGGTGGCAATATAAGAAGAGGCAGAGTGATGCTGACACAACAATGGAACTCAGCCACGAGAAGTTGGGAAGGGCAAGGAATTCTCCTCTAGAGCCTTCTGAGGGAGACTGGAATTCTGACTTCTAGAGCTGTGACAGGATTCATTTCTATTGTTTATTTTTTTATTGTTGTATAATTCTGTAGGAGGTACCTGGGATTGAACCTCATACATGCAAAGCATGAGCTCAACAACTGAGCTACGCATGCTCCACGAACTTTGTTGTTTAAGTCTATCAAGTTTGTTGGTTATGGCAGACACAGGAAACTAATTCACCATTTGTTTATCTAACCATGGTTTGGCCAATAAGGAATAAAAGGAAAGTGCTTTAGATTAGGAATAGGAGGGTTGAGATTCTAAAGCTAAAAAATCAATACTACAGTATAGAAAAGGAGAAGAAATAATGTGGGTCAATGTGAAGCCCATTGCAATGATTTCTTAAGAATGACCACTTGTTTAGCTTTTCTTTGACAGGAAATTCAGTTAAAGACCTTCCTCCAACTCACCAGAACAACCTCTTTAGAGGACCCAGGGGACCCTACCCTAAAATGACTGATCAATTTATTGAGGTCAAATGCATGTACAATTGATGTTTTGTTATTGGTTCTATTTACTTAACATTTGCATGAATGTGTGCAATTTACAAGGTAGTATAGGACCCTTCACTCCATTGCTTCTCACAAAATAAAACTCAACACAGTGAAACAAGAGAACTCTTTAATGTTGAAAGTACACCCAAATGATTTCTCAACAGGTGAAAGGTAAAAGCCTTCTGGTTCCTATTCTGGGCAGGTACACTGAAAAATATTATAATTGGTCTTGCTTTATTTTTCACTGGGTTATTTAATGTTTTGCCCAGTAATAAATGAGATGAAGATCATTAAGATATTTTGTGTTCATTATGTAAGAAGAGAAAGTGTGCTTGCTGGAAAATTTTCAGGTCAGATTACTATAATTACTCTTGAGGTTGACACAAGGGGCTCTGTTCCAGGACAATGCTATCTTGGAATGATTTTCAAAGCAAACATGGTTCTGACCTTTCATTTGGGCTCAGCTAAATGTTTCAACTGATCATCTAATGCAGGTGTCAGTAAAATTTCCCTGTAAAGTACCAACAACACTTGTAAGGCATTAAATTAACTTTGCCCCATGACCCTACCCTTCAGAAAAAACTTCTCCGTAATGAAAATCAATGGAAACTTACCCCATGTTTGGAAGTTTGTATGTAGGTATTTTCAAGGCATCACACAATAGCTTTAACCCAATATCCTTCAGATTCTTATATCCTGGGTCCAGAATTATCAGGTGCTGATAGTTGTTGAAAATAAATGAGAAGTTCTGACAATGGTCACTGGTGATACCTCAGCTGTAAAAACTATAAGAGAAGCCCAAAAGGAATAAAGGGAGAGCAGATGTAGATTAAGTGATTGAGTGCCTGCTTTCCATGTACATGGTCTGAGTTCAATTCCCTGTACTTCCTAAAATAAATAAATAAATAAATAAAGTACTTCAAGACCCATGGTCTATTTCAGTTTATACCAAGAAAGTGTTCTCACAGCTTAAATGTCAAGTCAAAGTTATGTGGTATTCCCTGGGTATTAGTGATAATCCTATGCCTTAACCCTCGGTTACAGAATCCAAGGACTGAGACTGCAAATACATAACCTGCATATTCCCACTAAGCTCATTCTGTATCTATCAATTCATTAGGTCACGTCTCTAGAGCTTTTCTGAGGAAATCTGAAGGAAGGTTTATGTCACTATCTTGGGCCTCAATCCAAGGACATTTTTGAAGAATTCTAGACTGGTGTTCTATTGTTTATTTTGATGGCTGTCATTTGCCTGTCACTTATTTACTAACAGACAAAGATCTGTCTGAAAAGTTACATTTATTTTGGCCTAAAACTGAATTGAGCAGGAAAACCGCTATCATTGGATAATGGGCAAGGATTGTTCTCTGGTACAGCCAGTTCTTTCTTAGAAACCTGAAGGGGGTGCTCTGGTCTCAAAGAGAAAACGACATAAGGGGCCCCACAGGGCATAATGAGGCTCATATCCCTTCCACATTATGGAAGCCAGTAAACCTATTAAGAAACACACAAGAATCACATTTCTCTTATCTACCAAATGTAACACGGATTTTTCAAAGACACTCCATGTGGAAGAATTTATTCTGAGTCTACCTGAGTTATATTTTCATCAGGAATGCCAGATAAAATTGAATGGACATTGAAATTCAGAGATTCAAGATGCAGAATTTTTACCCAGACTTAGAGGTATATTTCTGTAGAGCTCTGCAAGGAATCAATGCCTGAACAAGCCTATACTAGGCTTAATGTGGGTGTTGTACAACCCAATTTCTATTATAAGCAGGAGTTAGCATACATAAATTTTGGTATATTTGTATAACCAACTTTTTGTGCATAAAATTAATTATGTGCATGAATTTGGTTGAATCTTAGAAAAATTCTGTTGATGTCAGAAAAGAAGCACAGTATATGACATAGAAAATTATGCCATTTTAACAAAGCCTTAAAAATTAAAAATACATTGCTTCCTATATCAATATACATAGAAAAAAAATTTTAATGCCAAGGAATGTGTATACAAAATTCAGGACAATGGACATCTCTGGCTTTGGGGAAGCAGGGCTACAACCAGACAGGAGGGTGTAGGTTGTGTGAATGTTCTCAGTCATGGGTTGGCTAATGGGTTCACATGTGGTCATTTAATAATGATGCATTACAACATTTGGATATATTGTATCAATTCTTCACGCAATAAAATTATCTTTGTGGCTGCACAAAATCATTTCATATTAATGCAGAGATCCTGGCATACACCACCTTTATCTGCCAACTTGATATTCATAAGGTAAGAGAGGCTCTTTCAGCCATCTCATCCCACTCCTCTAGCAGGGTCTCTGTCCACAATGCAAATAAAGGAGGACTTACTTCAGGTTTTGAACTCTGCATGCTGGTGTGACACAGCTTCACACAAAGAATCCACTCCCTCATCTTTCAGATAATTGCCTTCTAGGTAAACATGTGTCTGATCCTGATGGTTTAGTGAGGGGCTGACAACAATCAGTGGAGAGACCACAGTCACGGAAACTATGAGAGAAATGCAAAAACAGAAACGATCAATTCGCAAGGTCAATTTCTTTTGCTTTATCTCCCATTGCCCCAATAGGAAAGTGTTTCCCATAGTAAAGATGTTCTCGTTTCCCTTACAAGAAAGTAAAAACGAGTCCAAAAATTCATTCTTCCCCATTCCTTTGCCGTGGGAGAGCTTAAGTTCACTCTCTCTCTCTCTCTCTCTACACACACACACACACACACGCTCGCACGTTTTGAGATCTCTACATCTGAGGCGAGTACATATATTCCAGTAGTGAACATTTTTCATGGACTAGCGAGTGTGGACATCTCTCCTTGGTCATTTAAAATATTAAACATACTTTTATTTTGCTTATTATAAAGCAGAAACTCTACTATGTGTCAAGGATATTGGTTTTCTACAGAAGTGGATATAATTGTATTTCTAACCATAATTAAGAAAATCCTAAAGAACGAAATCCTTGTTAGATGTTTCAGCATAAGCGTCATTAATACCTTAACTATTATAAAAATAAGACATTTAAACTTTTCTTGATCCTCTTCCTCCACCTGTCAATTGATGAGCAGAAAAAAACTGTTCTATTTTGGTCTAGAGAAACAAGGAGTATTGCTGCTGGTCAATTGTTAACTGATAGAAGAAGGCTTTGTCTGTAAAAAACCACTTTCTGTTTATTTAAAGACATGGTGATATGAACAGCTATTAGTCCTGATAATAAAAAGGAAATCGTTTGGGGGCCAAGCCATTCTTTCCTGTACCTTTCAGGTATCTCTCTAGCTTAAAAAAAAGCAATATGGCAGCACCATACTGGCCTATATTTCGTTCTCAAGATTGGGATTACTGGATGCCATTTTGCAAATGAATGGAAACAGAGGTCCAAACAGATGACTTAACTTGACCACAAGATACACATATGGTTTTCAGAAAGAAGCTCTCTCTAAAAGCCTTTGCTCTGAGTGTATAATATGTGGTGTTAGGAAATGGAGATTGAGAATTTTTAACATGGGCAGAGCTTGTATAAAGGCTCTGTAAGGAAATAACACCTGATTTAATCTATGGTAGCACTAAGAAACTAAGCTCCGGGAGCGGATGTGGCTCAAGTGGTTGGCAATCAGGCACATGGTGGCTTCTATTCATCTCTTTCCTCTTCTCCAGGTCTTGCTGTTTTCAGCTTCTGGCTTCAGTGGCTCCTCTCATCTTCTGTGTTCCATTGATTTCAGCTTCTGGCTCCTGGGTCCTTCTCTCTCAGCTCCTGAGCATTTTTCTCTCTCTGTTACTAAGGTTCTCCCATTTATAAAGGACCCCAGTAAGAGGATTAGAACCTACCCTGGCTTATACAATCTAATCAAAGCCCTCAAATAAAGTGATTTAATAAAAAGATCCCACCTAGGATAGGTTTATATGCACAAGAATGGATTGGCTCCAAGGACATGATCCTCTGGGATCCACCCAGCTTCAAAATGTCATATATAAGTTCTCCCACAATTCAGTGGAAGAGTCTTTTCAATAAATGTTGCTATGTCACTGAAGTATTCATATGAAAAAAATGGAAACTCTGATCCTTACCCCAAATGATCCTCAAAAATAAATTTGAAAGAGATCGAAGATCTAAATGTGAAAGCTAAATGAATTAAGATTCAAGTAGTAGACAAAGAATAGATTCATGACGTTGGCAAAGGTGAATTAAGCAAGATATGAAACACTAACCATTGAAAAAAAATTATCAAAAGATACCATTGAGAGTAAAAAAGGAAGTCAATGAATCACTTTTAAAAGTAAAAAAAATTTTAGAACTGACAATCTGATTCTAAAATATCTTTGAAAATGCATGGGGGTATATGGGGACCTCATATTTTTTTAATGTAATATTAAAAAAATAAAGACACAAAAAAAAACAGAATAAAAAAAAAAAAGAAAATGCAAAGAGCCAAGAAAACTTAATGCAATGTTAAAGAAGAATGAAATTTAAAGACATACACTACCAGCTATCAAGACCCCATTATGAAACTATAGCTAATAAGACTTTGTTGTACTGGTACAAGATAGACAAATACATCCATGGAAAATAGACCTGAAACAGATACCCACACATATAGCTAGCTGAATTATAGCAAAGGTGATGCTGCAGTATAGTCTGGAAAAATGGCATTCATAAATGGAACTGAGTCAGTCCGATATCTATACGGGGAAAAATGAATCATGACCTATATGTTACATAACACAAAAGGGTTAATTTTACTAGGATCACAGATCTAACTACTATAGGTGCTGCCGATATAAAAAATACAATAACAGGATGCTATGAAAAACTTTACATCAGTAAATTAAAATATTAGATGAAATGGACAAGTTCCTGGGAAAAAATACAACTTGCCAAAACTGACATGAGGCAATAACTGACAACCTGAATAATGCTTTAACTGTTAAAACAAATTGAATCAGTAACTTAAAGCTTTTCACAAAAATAGCTTCAAGCAGAGATAGCTATATCAATGAACACTTCCAAACATTTGAAGAAGAAATGATTCTAATTTTCTTCAAATTCCAACACAGAACAGAAGAAAAGTGTGCATTCCCCAATGTAGCGTATGAGGCTGGTATAACCATGAGTCCGAAATTTGACAATGAAAATGTAAGAGAGGAAAATTAGAGGACAATCTCATTTGTGAACAAAGATGCAAAAATCCCAGTTAGAACATAATTCAAAGCCAGAAGCATTTAAAATGGATACTACTTCATGATCAAGGTAAGCAATGAATACAGAACTCATTCAATCATAGACTACCAATCAGTATAAATCTCCACTTTAATAGATTAAGAACCATATTGCATGTGATTGCATTAAGTAATTAATAGATGCAGGAAAGGCATTTGACCAAATTCCACATACAGTATATGTTACAAATTCTTAGTAGAAACCCTTCCTTCCTGCATGAACCACAGAGGAGACCCACAGAGGAGATGCCCACATGGGCCACGCCCCCATTTGAGGAGCACAGATGATCCCTACCTAGGTCTGCCTGGTGTTTCCTTTTGAGAATATTTAGGTCCTGCATTACCAGGCAGAACCCAGCCTGAAGCCCTGGGTTCCTCAGTGCAGCCCACCAGGAGGCACAGAAGAGTCAGCTTTGCATAGACCTCTCTTTTCCTGGAAGTCATGGCAACCCAAGAGATAGAGGTCAGCCAAGCTATTGACAATGCAACCACTGGAGTTAGTGAACTTGAAAGATGTATAAACCCAGGAAAGGGGGGCCCTGCTGGATGTATCCCAAAGAAAGCTATTCAGAGCTAGGATGCTGGAGATTTTCAATTATCTGTCTCACTGGAATATCAGTTATGCAAATCAGGTGTGTGTTTTCCTTTTGGAGCAAGGACAGGACCTGTGGAAAGAAGGAATAGGATTTCTCCAAATCCAGGATTCAGGTAGGGAAGGTAGCCTTATGAAACAAGAAACGATAACCATTTGACATATAATTTAAATTACATGGCTGTGTCTGCCTCGTAGTACCTCTTCACTATAGCTAATAGATTCAAGATAAGCTCCATTGTCTTTTTTCTCCATTGTGCTCCCCTGAAATTCCTTGCTCTAAAGCTTCCTAGGGGGAGAACCGTTCTATCATTCAGTGGAAATAAAATAGTAACGGCACATTTTGGAGCATTGCCACACAGCATGGATTATAGTCTACTTTGTAGTTTATCTCTCTCCCACTCCTTTCTGTAGGTTATGGCAGGATACATAAATATATAATGTCCGGTATCTGTCTTTGCAATGTCATTCAGGATAATTTCAAGTCCCAAA